>NC_069507.1:15932875-16232875 GCF_027579735.1 Bombina bombina | reverse complement strand
CCTTTAAGGGACGTCATCCAAGATGGCGTCCCTCGAATTCCGATTGGCTGATAGGATTCTATCAGCCAATCGGAATTAAGGTAGGAAAATTCTGATTGGCTGATGGAATCAGCCAATCAGAATCAAGTTCAATCCGATTGGCTGATCCGATCAGCCAATCAGATTGAGCTTGCATTCTATTGGCTGTTCCGATCAGCCAATAGAATGCAACCTCAATCTGATTGGCTGATTGGATCAGCCAATCCGATTGAACTTGAATCTGATTGGCTGATTTAATCAGCAAATCAGATTTTCCTACCTTAATTCCGATTGGCTGATAGAATCCAATCAGCCAATCGGAATTCGAGGGACGCCATCTTGGATGATGTCACTTAAAGGAACCGTCATTCGTCGTTCAGTCATCGGTGGAAGAAGATGGCTCCGCGTCGGCTCGTCTGAAGATGGCTCCGCTCCGGATGGATGAAGATTGAAGACGCCGCCTGGATGATGACTTCAATCGGATGGAAGACTTCTTCAGCGCCCCTTGGATGATGACTTCAGTCGGATGGAAGACTTCTTCAGCGCCCCTTGGATGAAGACTTCGGCCACTGCGGATCTCCTCTTCTGTTCCATCGGTGGTCGGCTGGCTGAAGATGGCTAAAGGTAGGATGATCTTCAGGGGGGTAGTGTTAGGTTTATTTAAGGGGGTTTGGGTTAGATTAGGGGTATGTGGGTGGTGGGTTTTAATGTTGGGGGGTTGTATTTTTTTTTTTACAGGCAAAAGAGCAGAATTCTTTGGGGCATGCCCCGCAAAAGGCCCTTTTAAGGGCTGGTAAGGTAATAGAGTTGTTAACTTTTTAATGTAGAATAGGGTAGGGCATTTTTTTATTTTGGGGGGCTTTGTTATTTTATTAGGGGGCTTAGATTAGGTGTAAGTTGCTTAAAATTGTTGCAATATTTTTTAAATGTTTGAAACTTATTTTTTTTATTTTTTGTAACTTAGTTTTTTTTTTGTACTTTAGTTAGTTTATTTAATTGTATTTAATTGTAGTTATTTGTAGGTAATTTATTTAATTAATTTAATGATAGTGTAGTGTTAGGTTTAATTGTAACTTAGCTTAGGATTTATTTTACAGGTTATTTTGTATTTCTATTAGCTAGGTAGTTATTAAATAGATACTTACTGAATGTGCAATAAGGCTTATGGGACTTCTTATTAAATATAAGACTGAACAAATTGCTAATCTTAAAGAAGAAATAATCAAGATACAAATTGAAATGAATAAGTTTAAAGAAGTGTCTGAATATGTAACATATGATACTATGCTCCAAGAGGCAGTGGAAGAAGCAAGCACATTAGTTATTAATATTAAGCATTCCAGTAAGGATTATGCCAGTAATAGAGTATATCTCTGGCAGAAACACACTAGAAAGGGAAACAGATGGCAAAACAAGTCAGGTGATAAAGGCCAAAGTAGTCAATTGCAGAGTACTGAATCTCAGGTTAAAAATCTGAGGGGATACAGGCAAGGTAAAAGGGCAAATAAGAATAAAAATAAAAGGGTCACATTTAGTGAAAAGGAACAAAATAAAAATAGTGAAATTACTATAGAAACTGATTTTGAGACCTCAGAAGGTTACACACAATCTGAGACAGAAAGTAGAGAGGATACACACAAAGATGCCACAAAAAACTGAATGCTCAAGGGATTGAAATAGGAACTAGACCAAAGCAATCAAATATCAAAAAAGTTGAACCAGAGAAACAGGATTTTCAAAAGGAGGGAGATATAAACAAAGGGGGAGGTACAATAGAGAAAGCAAGAAACAGATATCAGCTGAGACAGCTAGTTCAGAAGGAGAAATAAGTTTACAAGGAGCTGTTCTAAACCTGTCTTCTAATGCATTAAACAAAAAGTGTTTAACAAATACACTAACACTCTCACATACTAACACACACATACTCTCACTCTCTCACACAAAGACACTAACACTCTCACATACTAACACACACATACTCTCACTCTCTCACACAAAGACACTAACACTCTCACATACTAACACACACATACTCTCACTCTCTCACACAAAGACACTAACACTCACATACTGACACACACATACTCTCACTCTCTCACACAAAGACACTAACACTCTCACATACTAACACACACATACTCTCACTCTCTCACACAAAGACACTAACACTCTCACATACTAACACACACATACTCTCACTCTCTCACACAAAGACACTAACACTCTCACATACTAACACACACATACTCTCACTCTCTCACACAAAGACACTAACACTCTCACATACTAGCACACACATACTCTCACTCTCTCACACAAAGACACTAACACTCTCACATACTAACACACACATACTCTCACTCTCTCACACAAGGACACTAACACTCTCACATACTAACACACACATACTCTCACTCTCTCACACAAAGACACTAACACTCTCACATACTAACACACACATACTCTCACTCTCTCACACAAAGACACTAACACTCTCACATACTAACACACACATACTCTCACTCTCTCACACAAAGACACTAACACTCTCACATACTAACACACACATACTCTCACTCTCTCATACAAAGACACTAACACTCTCACATACTAACACACACATACTCTCACTCTCTCACACAAAGACACTAACACTCTCACATACTGACACACACATACTCTCACTCTCTCACACAAAGACACTAACACTCTCACATACTAACACACACATACTCTCACTCTCTCACACAAAGACACTAACACTCTCACATACTAACACACACATACTATCACTCTCTCACACAAAGACACTAACACTCTCACATACTAACACACACATACTCTCACTCTCTCACACAAAGACACTAACACTCTCACATACTAACACACACATACTCTCACTCTCTCACACAAAGACACTAACACTCTCACATACTAACACACACATACTCTCACTCTCTCACACAAAGACACTAACACTCTCACATACTAACACACACAAGCAAGAAACAGATACCAGCTGAGACAGCTAGTTCAGAAGGAGAAATAAGTTTACAAGGAGCTGTTCTAAACCTGTCTTCTTATGCATTAAACAAAAATGAAATAAAAGTATTAAATTATGGCTTGGGCTTCTGTCCTAGTGGTGATTTTAATCTTTTTCAAACTGTTCTTGATGTAAATCGCTTCATAAGACAACTAACTATTAAAAAGCATTTTAAAACTGAAGTGGTGGATCTTGAAGCAGATACATCTGAACATTTCGAAAGGAAACAGACTAAAAAGCCTGTTAAAAGACAAAAATCTAACTTTTATCCCACCAGAACAAGAGGCCCACAGTTAGAGCTTTTTCACAAAAGGGTGTTAGAAGATCTTACAGTTTTAAAAGAAACTGTAAAAGTTAAACATAAAAGATCCAATTTGACTTACAATGGGAAAAAAAGCTCTAAAGAGCCTTGAAGAAAATGAAAATATAGTGATAAAACGATCAGATAAAGGAAATAGTATTGTGGTATGTGATAGGGACTGGTATGTAAATGAGTCTTACAGACAATTAAGAGAAAATGAGGTATATACAAGATTAAGTTCTGATCCAACTTTGAGAATTCAAGAAAAATTACTATCCTTATTAGATGACGGTTTGGAGAATGGGTATCTAGACAGAAAAACGTTTGACTCTTTGTATGTAGAAAATCCACGTATACCAATTTTCTATCATCTCCCTAAAACCCATAAAGGTGTTAAAGATATAAAGGGTAGACCCATTATATCATGGTTGGAATCTATATTAGAACCCTTATCCAACTGGATAGATGATATATTACAACCTATGGTACACAATCTTGACAGCCATCTTAAGGACACAACAAATGTGTTGAATATTTTTGATGATTTTGAGTGGAGAGATGCCTTCAGCTGGCTCTCAATAGATGTAGTATCACTGTATTCTATGATTCAACATGAATTAGGCTTGAAAGCCATTGAATATTTTTTAGATCTTGAAACAACCTACGATCCTTACTTTAAGAGCTACATCCTGGAGGTTATAGAGTTCCTCCTTAGACATAACTATTTTATGTTTGAGGGGGAATTCTATTTGCAAAAACAGGGGACTGCTATGGGGGCACGGTTTGCGCCCTCATATGCAAACCTCTTTATGGGATGGTTAGAGAGAAGTCTCATTACCAATGATGCTAACCCATTTAAAGGCTCTATATTTCTCTATAAGAGATTTATAGATGACCTGTTGATTGTATGGGATGGTGACGAAATAGGCAAGGATATGTTTTTAAACTATCTTAACAATAATAGATTTGGTATGAGATTTACCTCTGACTGGAGTAAAGAAATAATTAGCTACTTAGACCTTGTTTTGATTGCTGATAGACAAAATGGGAGAGTCATTACAGACCTATATAGAAAACCGATTGCGGGCAATGCTTTATTGCACGCCAAAAGTAATCACCCAAAATATGTCATCAAGGGGATAATAAAGGGTCAAATGATGCGAACCAGAAGGAATTGCTCCCAAGATAGAGATTTAGTTAGAGCAAGGTCAGAACTAACAGAAAGAATGGTAGCTAGAGGTTATAATCGACAACAAGTAATGAGCATTGGAGAAAAAGTGAGTAAAATGGACAGGAAAGATCTCCTGAAAATAAAAGAGAAAACAGATAAGAAAGATAGCAGACCTCTCTTTATTACCCAGTTCTCAGATCAGTATAAGGATGTCTGTGACATTATAAATAAATATCTGCCTATAATCTATGGAGATAGTACCCTAAAACCAATAATTGATGAAGGCTGCAGATTTGTATATAAAAAAGTAAGTCGTTGGCTAATATACTATCTCCCAGTGAACTTAAAAATAAGGAAAGGGGTGTAGGAAGTTCCTGGCTGCATACAAATGGAGTGTACAAATGTGGAAGTAAAAGATGCAGAGCATGTGGGTATATCAAAGTAACCAAGACTTGTAAGTCATATACTACTGGATCAGAATATGATATCAAGGGCTGTATAAAATGTTCTACTGATCATGTTATCTATTTAGTTGAATGCACAGAGCATAAAAAACAGTACATAGGAATGACAACAAGGGATGTAAGAACTCGTATTCGAGAGCACATCTCATATATAGAAAATGATATATCATGCTCTGCTCTTGCATCCCACTTTATAGAGGAACATGATCAGGATTTAAGTACCTTCAGTTGGTCAGCCATTGAACACATTCAAAAGTCACACAGAGGTGGTGACAGGCTGAATACTCTAAAAAAACAAGAGGCATATTGGATTTTTGTATTTAAGACATTAGTCCCAGAGGGATTTAACTCAGAACATGACATCATTAATTGCTGGAGTAATAAATAGTTAATTTAAGAGTAGTATAATCTAGCAATATTTGGCCTATCAACCCCAACTTTCGTTAGTTCTATATATGGGAAGTTTAAAGCTAAAATTGAGTCAATAAAAGTATATATATATATATATATATATATATATATATATATATATATATATAAAAACAAACGAGACTGCATAAAAGTAACTTTCTAGATATCTAGCTATTATAAGGAAACTAATGCTAAATAAAGGCTATATAGCTATATTAAATGTACCATAATAGCTATGGGGTTTGCTGTGGCATAGTGCTTTAGTCTAATGCCTCTTAACCCAAAGGTTGTGAGTTCAAACCCAGCCTCAACTGCTGAAAAAACTTTTTCTGTATACGATTTTTCTATATGTGTCTTTAATAGATGTGTTAGAAGTTGGCGTTGTAAATGACTAAAAATAAGTACCTTCTTTTAAGTTGAATTTGCAATTCAACACTAGCTGTGTCTTTCTATAAAATGCTACATAAAGACACTTATAGGATTAAGATTAACCTATGTAAGTTAATAGAATTTTTTTCCAAGCTGTCAAGCCGATTGAGGCTAAATCCTATTGTATACATTTGATTGGAGTAAATGTTTGAGGGCGTATACCTGTACACAGGTAAAAAGGCTACAGGTGTAGAGGTTCAGGTATGGTCTATGATTAAGGCGGTCAGGATCCGCCGAAACATGTGAGACTGAAACCGGACCTCACATCAGCTCCTATGGTTTTAAGTGTGTGTCTCTGAAGTTTTTTGCAACAATTGTTTGTGAAAGAATATTGCTACAATAAAATCACAGTGTTTTGGAAGTATTGGATGGATCCGCCTCTTCTTTTCTACTTCATGTAACTTGCAAACAGGAAGGAGTTTGCTCTCAGGATCACATCCCAAATTGGAAGGCAGCATTAGGTGCAGCTGTGACCGGGCGAGCTGTGAAATTTGGGATGCAACAGGAACCGCGACTGTGGAGGTTGCAAGCGGACACTCTACACCAGGTAAGACCTCTTCCTTCTGCTTTGAAAGGAGTCAGATCCGGGAGGACAGACTAAGTGAGGCTGCCGCATGAAGAGCGGGGTGAGTGAGAGTGTATCTAACCGCATTTAGCAACCTGTACCTGTAGTTCATATAAAGCTTGCTATATAAAAAGGGGAATAACACACTGCACCTTATGTACTTGTGGCTAAGGGACTAAAGACATTGCACAGGGCAAACCTGGTTTTGCCATTTCTTCACAAAACTATTTAATAACTATTTAATAACTATTCTAACTAGCTAAAATAAATACAAAGTTGTCTGTAAAATAAATATAAATCCTAAAATAGCTACAATGTAATTATTAATTGCATTGTAGCTATCTTAGGGTTTATTTTACAGGTAAGTATTTAGTTTTAAATAGGAATAATTTATTTAATGATAGTGTAGTGTTAGGTGTATTTGTAACTTAGGTTAGTTTTTATTTTACAGGTACATTTCTCTTTATTTTAACTAGGTAGCTATTAAATAGTTAATAACTATTTAATAGCTATTGTACCTAGTTAAAATAAATTGATATTTGCCTGTAAAATAAAAATAAATCCTAAGATAGCTACAATATAATTATTATTTATATTGTAGCTATATTAGGGTTTATTTTAAAGGTATTTAGTTTGAAATAGGATTAATTTAGTTAATACGAGTTATAATATTTATATGTATTTAATTAATATTTAAATTAGGGGGGGTTAGGGTTAGGGTTAGACTTAGGTTTAGGGGTTAATAAATTTATTATAGGTGGAGATGGTGTAGGGGGGGCAGGATAGGGGTTAATAAGTTTAATATAGGTGGCGGCGGGGTCCGGGAGTGGCTGTTTAGGGGTTAAACAATTTATTTAGTTGTGGCGGGGTACGGGATCGGCAGGATAGGGGTTAATACATTTATTATAGGTGGCGGCGGTATAGGGGGGGCAGGATAGGGGTTACTAGGTATTATGTAGGTGGCGGCAGGGTCCGGGAGCGGTGGTTTAGGGGTTAATCAGTTTATTAGAGTGGCGGTGGGCTTCAGGAGCGGCGGTTTAGGGGTTAATACATTTATAAGAGTTGCGGCAGGGTCTAGGAGCGGTGGTTTAGGGGTTAATAACTTTATTTAGTTGCGGGGGGCTCCGCCGGTATAGGGGGTAGAACAGTATAGTTAGTGTGGGTGCTTAGTGACAGCTTGTCAATAAAGCTGTCAAAAAGCCGAAGAGCAGCGATATCGGATGAGTGATAACTATCACAGTCCGCTGCTCATCGCCCCATATTTGGTGCGTGGCTTTTTGACAGCTTTATTGATAACTTTGGCGAAATTTTTCAGGTCCGCGGCGGCGCTGGTAGGCGAGCTTAGGCGGGCGTATTGGGCTGGCGATGTCAGGTAAGTAGACACGTTGATAACTAGGCCTCAGTGTATCTAATTACAAAACCAAAAAAATACAAAGTTACAAAAAATAACAAGCACTAAAATACAAAAAATAAAAAAGAAATTATCCAAAATAAAAAAGAATTACACCTAATCTAAAAGCCCTATCAAAAAAGAAGTCCACCCAAAATAAAAAAAAACAAGATATCAGCTCTTTTACCTTTAAAAAACCCACAAACACCCACCAACAGTAAAACCCACCACCCACCTAACCCCCCAAAATAAAACACCTTATTCTAAAAAAAACCTTGAACAATTCATTCTATTGGCTGATTCGAATTAGCCAATAGAATGAGAATTGCTTAAATCCTATTGGCTGATTTGAATAGCCAATAGGATTTTAGCAGCCATAATTCCTATTGTCCGGATCAAATTTTTCGGCTAATAGGAATGCAAGGGACGCCATCTTGAATCACTTCCCTTGCATTGAAGATTCAGTGTACGGCAGCAACCATATGAAGAGGATGCTCCGCGCCGGATGTCTTCAGGATGGACCCACTCCGCGCCTCCAGGATAAAGATAGAAGATGACGTCTGGATGAAGATAGAAGAGGCCGCCTGGATGAAGACTTTTAACCGCTTGGATCAGGACTTTGCCTCCAGGATGAAGATTGAAGAGGCTGTCTGGATGAAGACTTCTCGCCGCCTGGATCAACGCCGGGATGAAGATTGCTCAAACGGGACTTCAAAAACTGTAAGTGGATCGTCAGGGGGCTAGTGTTAGGCTTTTTTTAAGAGTTTATTGGGTGGGTTTTATTTTTTAGTTTAGGGTCTGGGCAGTAAAAAGAGCTAAATGCCCTTTTAAGGGCAATGCCCATACAAATGCCCTTTTCAGGGCAATGGGTAGCTTAGGTTTTTTTGATAGTTTTTTTTTATTTTGTGGGTTTGGAGGGTTGGGGGTTTGTTATGTTAGTGGGTCTTTGTAAATAAAATTTACTTAAAGAGCTGCTATCTTTAGGGCAATGCCCTACAAAAGACCCTTTTAAGGGCCATTGGTAGTTTATTCTCAATTAAGTTTTTTTTTGTTTTTTTTATGGGTATTAGAATAGGAATATATTTTTTATTTGTGATCATTTGTTTGTTATTTTGTGTAATGTATATTTTTAGGTTGTTTTTTTTAGCAAAAGAGCTGTTTAACTTAGAGCAATGCCCTACAAAAAGCCCTTTTGAGGGCCCCCAAAAGTCTATTTTAAGGGCCCTTGGTAGTTTGGGGGGGTTGTATAGTGTTGGGGGGGGTGTATTTTTTTGGAGCAAAAGAGCTGTTTAACTCAGGGCAATGCCCTACAAAAGGCCCTTTTAAGGGCCCTTGGTAGTTTATTCTAGATTAGGATATATATATATATATTTTTTTAAAGGGTATTAGAATAGGAATAATCTTTATTTTTTTGGGATAATTTCATTTGTTTTTTTTGTAATGGTAGTTTTTTTTATTTTTTGTAATGGTAGTTTTTTTTATTTTTTGAATTGGTAGTTTTTTTATTTTTTGTAATAGTAGTTTTTTTTTATTTTTTGTAATGGTAGTTTTTTTTATTTTTTGTAATGGTAGTTTTTTTTTATTTTTGTAATGATAGTTTTTTTATTTTTTGTAATAGTAGTTTTTTTTATTTTTTGTAATGGTAGTTTTTTTTTATTTTTGTAATGATAGTTTTTTTATTTTTGTAATGGTAGTTTTTTTTATTTTTTGAATTGGTAGTTTTTTTATTTTTTGTAATAGTAGTTTTTTTTATTTTTTGAATTGGTAGTTTTTTTATTTTTTGTAATGTTAGGTTTTAGTGTAAGGCAGGTTAGGTTTTATTTCACAGGTAAGTTTGTATTTATTTTAACTAGGTAGTTATTAAATAGTTAATAACTATTTACTAACTAGTCTACCTAGTTAAAATAAATACAAACTTACCTGTGAAATAAAAATAAAACCTAAGCTAGCTACAATATAACTATTAATTATATTGTAGCTAGCTAAGGTTTTATTTCACATGTAAGTATTTTGTTTTAAATAGGTATTATTTAGGTAATAATTGTAAATTTAATTTAGATCTAATTTCATTATGTTAAAATTAGGGGGTGTTAGGGTTAGGATTTGGGTTACATTAGGGTTAGGTTTAGGGGTTAATATAGTTTAATTTAAGTTGTTGCGATGTGGGGGCTGGCGGTTTAGGGGTTAATAGGTTTATTTAGTGGTAGTGATGTGGGAGGCCAGAGGTTTAGGGGTTTATAACTTTATTTAGTTGCGGTGATGATGGGGGATGGCGGAATAGGGGTTAATTACTTTAATATAGTCACGGTGATATCAGGAGTGGCAGATTAGGGGTTAATAATTGTATTTAGGTTGCAGCAATATCGGGAGCGGCAGGTTAGGGGTTAATAACTGTAGGTAGGCGTCGGTGATGTCAGGGGCGGCAGATTAAGGGTGTTTAGATGTGGGGTTTATGTTAAGGTGTTAGGTTTAAGCTGTATTTTCTTTTTCCCCATAGACAACAATGGGGCTGCGTTACAGAGCTTTTCATTCCGCGATCGCAGGTATTAGACTTATTTTTTGCCAGCTCTCCCCATTGATGTCTATGGGGAAAGCGTGCACGAGCACGTCAAAACACCGCTTGTTTTGGGTGCGGTATGGAGCTTAAAATCTCCATAGTGCATGCGCAAGCCGTGTTTTTCAAAACTTGTAATGGTAGCGGTATAGGGAATTAAATAACGCAACTTTTTTTGCGTTCGTTTATTTCCCTATAGCACTCAAAACTCGTAATCTAGTGTTAGGTATTTTTTATTTTTTTGGGTTGTTTTTTTTCAGATTAGGGTTTTTGCTTTTGAAAATGAGCTAAATGCCCTTTTAAGGGCAATGCCCATACAAATTACCCCTTTAGGGGCAATGGGTAGTTTAGTTTTTTTTTAGAGTTAGGCTTTTTTATTTTGGGGGTTGGTTGGGTGGTGGGTTTTACTGTTGGGTGACTTTGTATTTTTTTTACAGGTAAAAGAGCAGTTTAACTTAGGGCAATGCCCTACAAAAGGCCTTTTTAAGGGCTATTGGTAGTTTATTGTAGGCTAGAGGGTGTTTTTATTTTGGGGGGGCTTTTTTATTTTTATAGGGCTATTAGATTAGGTGTTATTGTTTTTATTTTTGATAATTTCGTTTTTTATTTTTTGTAATTTAGTGTTTATTATTTTTTGTAATTTTAGATGTTTTAATTTTTCTTGTAGTGTTAGTTTTTTTTAATTTGTAATTTAGATTTTTTAATTGGTAGTATTTTTTATTTTATTAGAATAGTAAGGTTAGGTTAATTTATAGTTTAATGTTAGGTTTATTATTATTTCACAGGTAAGGATTTATTTAAATATAGTTATATTGTAATTTTAATTTAAAGTTAGGGGGTGTTAGGTTAGTTATGAGTTTTGTGAAACATTTTTGTGGCGCAAAACCCATAACTATTGCTTTCAGATGGCGGTATGGATCATGTCAGTATAGACTGTAACGCAAGCTTTTGAGTGCGGAACGGACGTGGCGTTACAGGCTAAAATGATTGCGTTACAGTTATTATGCTGAAATTGCCATTTTTTCAGCGTTAAAAGCCTTATCGCAAAACTTGTAATCTACCTGTATGTGTGGCAAGGTGAAAATGGAGTAAAATTTCTCCATTTTCGCAGCGTACGTCCTTGCGCTGAATATGTGATACAGAATTGTGATGCTGGTTCTATGTTAGTTTATGGGAGTAAAAATATGCGGCTCCGTATTTGTAATGGCAATATCCAACTAAAAACAGCCGACGTCGGCTTTTGGGGGGCAATGCCGCATATGCAATCTCGTCATTAGATGCAAGGTAATCCCAGAGGTAAGAAGTATATTAATATAATTGAGTTAGTTATGCAAAACTGGGGAATGGGTAATAAAGGGATTATTTATCTTTCTAAAAAATAAAAATTCTGGAGTAAGACTGTCCCTTTAATAAAGAAAGTTTTTGGTGGATTTTGGCCAATGGAAAAAAACTATTCCAGCAAAGAAAGTGTTAATGTATTTAAAACACACACACTTACCTAGTATGTTAATTTATTGCAAGGCTACACAAAAATATTGTAATAACAAGCCGCCAGATTACGAGTTTTGCGTTAGGAGCTATGCAGTGCTAACAAGTATTTTTTTCTCACCGCTCACTTACCTGCAGCGCTAGTATTACAGGTTTTTGCAAACCCAGCGTTAAAAGGCAAGAAGTGAGCGTTGAGCAAAATTTTGCTCCATATCGCACTCCAATACCAGCGCTGCTTAAGTCAGCGGTGAGTTGGTCGCACGTGCTCGTGCACAATTTCCCTATAGACATCAATGGGGAGAGCCGGCTGAGAAAAAGTCTAACACCTGCAAAAAAGCAGCGTAAAACTCAGTAACGCAGCTCCATTGATTCCTATAGGGAAATAAAAGTTATGTTTACACCTAACACCCTAACATGAACCCCAAGTCTAAACACCCCTTATCTTGCACTTATTAACCCCTAATCTGCCGCTCCGGACACAGCCACAACCTACATTATACTTATTAACCCCTAATCTGCTGCCCCCAACATCGCCGCCACCTGCATTATATTTATTAATCCCTAATCTGCCGCCCCCAACGTCTCCGCCACCATCTTTTAACGACTGCTGGTATTACGAGTCTTGCAGGTACAGGTGTACCGCTCACTTTTTTGGCCAGACTTGGAAATACCACAAATCCACTTACGTAAATTGCTTATCCTATTTTTTCAATGATACTAGCATAGCGCTGGTATTACAAGTCTGCCAAAAAGTGAGCGGTAGACCCTCTCCTGTCAAGACTGGTACCGCATTTTAAAGTCAGTAGTTAAGAGTTTTACACTACAACGCCGTAGCATAAAACTCTTAACTAAAGTGCTAAAAAGTACACTAACACCCATAAACTACCTATTAACCCCTAAACCGAGGCCCTCCCACATCGCAAACACTTTTAAAAAAATGTAACCCCTAATCTGCCGAACCGGACATCGCCGCCACTATAATAAATATATTAACCCCTAAACCGCTGCACTCCCGCCTCGCAAACATTAGTTAAATATTATTAACCCCAATCTGCCGTCCCTAACATTGCCGACACCTACCTACATTTATTAACCCCTAATCTGCCGTCCCCAATGTCGCCACCACTATACTAAAGTTATTAACCCCTAAATCTAAGCCTAACCCTAACACCCCCTAACTTAAATATAATTAAAAGAAATCTAAATAAAAATTCCTATCATTAACTAAATGATTCCTATTTAAAACTAAATACCTATAAAATAAACCCTAAACTAGCTACAATATAACTAATTACATTGCATCTATTTTAGGATTTATTTTTATTTTACAGGCAAGTTTGTATTTATTTTAACTAGGTAGAATAGTTACTAAATAGTTATTAACTATTTAATAACTACCTATCTAAAATAAATACAAAAGTACCTGTAAAATAATATCTAACCTAAGTTACACTAACACCTAACACTACACTATAATTAAATTAATTCCCTAAATGAAATACAATGAAATACAATTAAATAAAATTAGCTAAAGTACAAAAACAAACACACACTAAATTACAGAAAATAATAAACAAATTACAAGATTTTTTAACTAATTACACCTAATCTAATCCCCCTAACAAAATAAAAAAGCCCCCCAAAATAAAAAAAAGACCTACCCTACACTAAATTACAAATAACCCTTAAAATGGCCTTTTGCAGGGTATTGCCCCAAAGTAATCAGCTCTTTTACCTGTAAAAAAAATTACAAATCCCCCAATATTAAAACCCACCACCCACACAACCAACCCTACTCTAAAACCCACCCAATATCCCCTTAAAAAAACCTAACACTAACCCCTTGAAGATCACCTTACCGGGAGAAGTCTTCATCCAACCGGGCCGAAGTCCTCAATGAAGCTGGGAGAAGTCTTCATCCAAGCCGGGCGAAGTGGTACTCCAGACAGGCAGAAGTCTTCATCCAGACGGCATCTTCTATCTTCATCCATCCGGCACGGAGCGGGTCCATCTTCAAGACATCCAACGCGGAGCATCCTCTTCATCCGATGGCTAACACTGAATAAAGGTTCCTTTAAATGACGTCATCCAAGATGACGTCTCTTCAATTCTGATTGGCTGATAGAATTCTATCAGCCAATCGGAATTAATGTAGAAAAAATCCTATTGGCTGATACAAACAGCCTTTGAAAAAGCCATGACTGGTGAAATGCGCATCAGGCACTTGTTATAGTCTAGCTATCCCTTTGTAATTCCCCCTGTTACCTTCCATATAGGATCTTTTATTATTGGTATAACATGCATTAAGTATTAGGATCTTGTTGCTTTGGCAGGCTTATACTGTTCCAGCATTGCACTTAGATAGAATATATGGGTGGAGGTCAATCCTCTTTTCTAGTTAGTCTGCTTGTGCAATCCGTGAGCCTTTTTGGGTATTTACCTGCCGAAGTATACGTGTCCTCACCTTGCTTAGCATTACTACATTGATATAGATTATTTGCTTGTCAGCATTTATTGGTAACATTTAGGGGTTTCAGTGGACATGCTAGCTTTTTGTTCATTTTTAATCTAAGTTTTATATATACCTACACTAGTAGGTTTTACTGTCATACCACTCTCTCTATATTTTCTACTGATAGAATTCTATCAGCCAATCAGAATTGAAGGGACGCCATATTGGATGACGTAATTTAAAGGAACCTACATTCAGTGTTAGCCGTCAGAAGGAAAAGGATGCTCCACGTCGGATGTCTTGAAGATGGACCCGCTCCGCGCTGGATGGATGAAGATGGAAGATGCCATCTGGATGAAGACTTCTGCCCGTTTGGAGGACCACTTCGCCCGGGTTGGATGAAGACTTCTCCCGGCTTCGTTGAGGACTTTGGCCCGGTTGGATGAAGACTTCTCCCGGTAAGGTGAGCTTCAAGGGGTTAGTGTAGAGGTTTTTTTAAGGGGGTATTGGGTGGGTTTTAGAGTAGGGTTGGTTGTTTGGGTGGTGGGTTTTAATGTTTGGGGGGATTTGTAATTTTTTTTACAGGTAAAAGAGCTGATTACTTTGGGGCAATGCGCCACAAAAGGCCCTTTTAAGGGCTATTTGTAATTTAGTGTAGGGTAGGGCTTTTTTTATTTTGGGGGGGGGGCTTTTTTATTTTGTTAGGGGGATTAGATTAGGTGTAATTAGTTTTCTGTAATTATAATTACAGTAATTATTTTCTGTAATTTAGTGTGTTTTTTTTGTACTTAAGCTAATTTTATTTAATTGTATTTAATTTATGGAATTATTTTAATTGTGGTGTAATGTTAGATGTTAGTGTAACTTAGGTTAGGTTTTATTTTACAGGTACTTTTGTATTTATTTTAGCTAGGTAGTTATTAAATATTTAATAACTATTTAGTAAATATTCTACCTAGTTAACCCCTTAATGACAACTGACGTACCAGGTACGTCCTGCAAAAACTAACAGTTAGTGACAATGGACGTACCTGGTACGTCAGTTGTTTAAGAGAGTGCTGGAAGCGATCGCACTGCGGGGGCACTACCACCAATGATTATAGAAGAGAGCGGGGGGCAGAAAACATTTTTTTTTTAAAAAATACTAATAGGATCTACTAGGGTAGGGGGATGGGGTTATTGGGGGGGGAAGCTACACTACAGAAAACTATGTATTTAAGAAAAAAAACAAAAAAAAAACAACCTCTCTTTTTTTGGGAAAACTGGGTACTGGCAGACAGCTGCCAGTACCCAAGATGGTGGCAAATAGGTAGGTTGGGAGGGTTAGAGAGCTGTTTGGGGGGGGGGATCAGGGAGGTTGGGGGCTAAGGCAGGGGTCCATCACAGATGAATAATAATAAAAAAAAAAAACAAAAAAAAAAAACACCTTTTATTTTAGTACTGGCAGACTTTCTACCAGTACTTAAGATGGCGGGGACAATTGTGGGGTGGGGGAGGGAAGAGAGCTGTTTTGGAGGGATCAGGGGGTGGGATGTGTCAGGTGGGAGGCTGATCTCTACACTAAAGCTAAAATTAACCCTGCAAGCTCTCTACAAGCTACCTAAATAACCCCTTAACTGCTGGGCATAATACAAGTGTGGTGCGCAGCAGCATTTAGTGGCCTCCTAATCGCCAAAAAGCAACGCCAAAGCCATATATGTCTGCTATTTCTGAACAAAGGAGATCCCAGAGAAGCATTTACAACCATTTGTGACATAATTGCACAAGCTGTTTGTAAATAATTTCAGTGAGAAACCTAAAATTGTGAAAATTTTAACTTTTTTTTTTATTTGCTCGCATTTGGCGGTGAAATGGTGGCATCAAATGTACCAAAATGGGCCTAGATCAATACTTTGGGTTGTCTACTACAATACACTAAAGCTAAAATTAACCCTTCAAGGTCTCTACAAGCTACCTAATTAACCCCTTCACTGCTGGGCATAATACACGTGTGGTGCACAGCGGCATTTAGTGGCCTTCTAATTACCAAAAAGCAATGCCAAAGCCATATATGTCTGCTATTTCTGAACAAAAAGGATCCCAGAGAAGCATTTACAACCATTTGTGCCATAATTGCACAAACTGTTTGTAAATAATTTCAGTGAGAAACCTAAAGTTTGTGACAAAATTTGGGAAAAAGTGAACGATTTTTTTTTATTTGCTCGCATTTGGCAGTGAAATGGTGGCATGAAATATACCAAAATGGGTATAAATCAATACTTTGGGTTGTCTTCTAAAAATAAATATATACATGTCAAGGGATATTCAGAGATTCCAGACAGATATCAGTGTTCCAATGTAACTAGCGCTAATTTTGAAAAAAAGTGGTTTGGAAATAGCAAAGTGCTACTTGTATTTATTGCCCTATAACTTGCAAAAAAAGCAAAGAACATGTAAACATTGGGTATTACTAAACTCAGGAAAAAATTTAGAAACTATTTAGCATGGGTGTTTTTTGGTGGTCGTAGATGTGTAACAGATTTTTGGGGTCAAAGTTAGAAAAAGTGTGTTTTTTTCAATTTTTTCCTCATATTTTATAATTTTTTTTATAGTAAATTATAAGATATAATGAAAATAATGGTATCTTTAGAAAGTCCATTTAATGGCGAGAAAAACGGTATATAATATGTGTGGGTACAGTAAATGAGTAAGAGGAAAATTACAGCTAAACACAAACACTGCAGAAATGTAAAAATAGCCATTGTCATTAAGGGTAAGAAAATTGAAAAATGGTCCGGTCATTAAGGGGTTAAAATAAATACAAACTTGCCTGTAAAATAAAAATAAATCCTAAAATATCTACAATGTAACTATTAGTTATATTGTAGCTAGCTTAGGGTTTATTTTATAGGTAATTATTTAGTTTTAAATAGAAATAATGTAGTTAATGATAGTAATTTTATTTAGTTTTCTTTTAATTATATTTAAGTTAGAGGGTGTTAGGTTTAGGGTTAGACTTAGGTTTAAGGGTTAATAACTTTAATATAGTGGCGGCGACATTGGGGGTGGCAGATTAGGGGTTAATAAATGTAGGTAGGTGGCGGCGATGTTAGGGCCGGCAGATTAGGGGTTAATAATATTTAACTAATGATTGCGAGGCGGGAGTGCGGCGGTTTAGGGGATAATATGTTTATTATAGTGGCGGTGAAATTGGGGCGGCAGATTAGGGGTTAATAAGTGTAGGTAGGTGGCGGCGACATTGGGGATGGCAGAGTAGGGGTTAATAAATATAATGTAGGGTTCAGCAATGTTGGGGGCAGCAGATTAGGGGTTCATAAGTATAATGTAGGGTTCAGCGATGTTAGGGGCAGCAGATTAGGGGTTCAGAAGTATAATGTAGGTGGCGGCGGTGTCCGAAGCAGCAGATTAGGGGTTAATAATTATAATGTAGGTGTCGGCAATGTCAGGGGTGGCAGATTAGAGGTTCATAAGTGTAAGATTAGGGGTGTTTAGACTCGGGGTTCATGTTAAGGTGTTAGGTGTAAACATAACGTTTATTTCCCCATAGGAATCAATGGGGCTGCATTAAGGAACTTTACGCTGCTTTTTTGCAGGTGTTAGACTTTTTTTCAGCTGGCTCTCCCTGTTGATTCCTATGGGGAAGTCGTGCACGAGCAGGTTACACCAGCTTGCCGCTGACTTAAGCAGCTCTGGTATTGGAGTAAGATTTGGAGCAAAATTTTGCTCAACGCTCACTTCTTGTCTTTTAACGACAAGTTTCTGAAAACTCGTAATACCAGCGCTGCAGGTAAGTGAGCGGTGAGGGAAAACTGCTCGTTAGCACCGCAAAGCCTCTAACGCAAAATTTGTAATCTAGCCGGTTGTATCTAGCTTAGGGTTTATTTTTATTTTACAGCCAAGTTTGTATTTATTTTAACTAGGTAGAATAGTTACTAAATAGTTATTAACTATTGACTAACTACCTAGCTAAAATAAATACAAATTTACCTGTAAAATAAAACCTAACCTGTCTTACAATAAAACCTAACCTTACACTACAATTAAATAAATTAATTAAATACAATTACCTAAATTACAAAAAATAAAAAAACAAACACTAAATTACACAAAATCAGATATTTAAACTAATTACACCTAATCTAAGAGCCCTATCAAAATAAAAAAGCCCCCCAAAAATAAAAAAAACCCTAGCCTAAACTAAACTAAACTATCAATAGCTCTTAAAAGGGCCTTTTGCGGGGCATTGCCCCAAAGTAATCAGCTCTTTTACCTGTAAAAAAAAATAAAATACAAACAACCCCCCCAGCAGTAAAATCCACCACCTACACAACCAACCCCCCAAATAAAAGCTAACTAAAAAAACCTAAGCTCCCCTTTGCCCTGAAAAGGGCATTTGGATGGGCATTGCCCTTAAAAGGGCATTTAGCTCTTTTGCAGCCCAAACCCCTAATCTAAAAAATAAACCCACCCAATACACCCTTAAAAAAATCATAACACTAACCCCCAAAGATTTACTTACCGGGAGAAGTCTTCATCCAAGCGGCAAGATGTCCTCAACGAAGCCGGCAGAAGTGGTCCTCCAGATGGGCAGAAGTGGTTCTCTAGACGGGCAGAAGTCTTCATCCAGACGGCATCTTCTATCTTCATCCTTCTGGCGCGGAGCTGGTCCATCTTCAAGACATCTGACGCGGAGCATCCTCTTCAAACGACGGCTTCTTCGTAATGAATATCTCTTTAAGTGACGTCATCCTAGATGGCGTCCCTTAGATTCTGATTGGCTTATAGCATTCTATCAGCCAATCAGAATTAAGGTAGAAAAAAATCCTATTTAGTGTTTGTTTGTTTTTGTGATTTAGCTAATTTAATTTAATGTATTTAATTGTATTTAATTTAGTTAATTTATTTAATTGTAGTGTAGTGTTAGGTGTTAGTGTAACATAGGTTAGGTTTTATTTTACAGGTAAATTTGTCTTTATTTTAGCTAGGTAGTTATTAAATAGTTAATAACTATTGAATAACTATTCTACCTAGTTAAAATAAATACAAACTTGCCTGTAAAATAAAAATAAACCCTAAGCTAGATACAGTGTAACTATTAGTTATATTGTAGCTAGCTTAGGGTTTATTTTATAGGTAAGTATTTAGTTTTAAATAGGAACAATGAAGTTAATGATAGTAATTTTATTTAGATTTATTTAAATTATATTACAATTAGGTGGTGTTAGGGTTAGGGTTAAACTTAGGTTTAGGGGTTAATAAATGTAATATAGTGGCGGCAACGTTGGGGGTGGAAGATTAGGGGTTAATATATATAATGTATGTGGCGGCGATGTTAGGGGCGGCAGATTAGGGGTTAATAATATTTAACTAGTGTTTGCGAGGCGGGAGTGTGGCAGTTTAGGGGTTAATAGGTAGTTTATGGGTGTTAGTGTACTTTTTAGCACTTTAGTTATGAGTTTTATGGTACGGCGTTGTAGTGTAAAACTCATAACTACTGACTTTAGAATGCGTTTACGTAAGTCGTTTTGTGGTAAGGCCAATGAAGTGTGCGGTGCCCCTAAACCTGCAAAACTCGTAATAGCAACGGTAGTGGAAAAGCAGCCTTAGGACCTGTTAACGCTGCTTTTTCAGCTTAACGCAAAACTCGTAATCTAGCTGAAGGTTTTTACTTTCCCTTTAAACAAGATGCAAACCTTTCACAGACATGTTTTTTTTTTTTTAGTCATAAACAGTTTTTTTTCCAGTCTTAGCAGATATATTAAGTATTATATCAGTGCATGCCCTGACCCATAGTTGTTTCAATGAACATTAAGGTAAGTGTGGTCTGTGATGTCATAATTGTCAGTACTATAAACATTTGCTGGATCAGCCATTCCACTGGTATATGATGTCATAATTGTCAGTAGTATAAACATTTGCTGGATCAGCCATTTCACTGGTCTATGATGTCATAATTGTCAGCAGTATAAACATTGCTGGATTAGCCATTTCACTTGTCTTTAGACTCTGAGTTTAGCTTGTGGTTCAAGGCTTGGCTATTGATTGCAGTAATGCTGAAAATAGGTATTATTTTCTGCTTCCTTTACTTCCTCTCATTCCTCCCCATAATCATGCCTCCCCCACAGACCTCCCTCTTACCCCTCCCCCTCATTCCACCCCATCTCTTCTTACCTCAATCATCTCACTCTTCTTTCTCTCTCCCTCTTTTCTTTTCATCTTTTCTTTCTCCCTTTAACTTTGTCTCCCTCTCCATTCTTTCTCCATCGTTTCTCTCCCCCTCTTTTTTCTCTCCCTCTATTCTCTCTCCTTCTTTTCTCTCCCCCTCTATTCTCTCCCCCTCTATTCTCTCCCCATCTGTTCTTTCTCCCTCTATTCTTTCTTGCTCTCTTCTCTCTCCTTCTTTTTTATCTCCCTCTTTTCTCTCTCCCTCTTTATTCTGTCCCTCTATTCTCTCTACTGATATTCTCTCCCCCTCAATTCTTTCTCCATCTTTTCTATGTCCCTCTGTTCTTTCTGACTCTCCCTCTTTTTTCTCTCCCTCCTTCCTGTCTCGAAACCCCTATCGTCTACTTTCTGTTATTACCTTCTCTCTTCTCCTCTACTTTCTCCTTCCCTATTTCTCCTTCCCCATCTTCCCTTCCCTCTTTCTCCTTCACTGTTTCCTCTTCCTTACCTCTCCCCTTCCCTAACTTTCCCTCCCTTTTATGCCAATGTCTCCTTCCATCGATTCCTATAATTTGTCCTTCCCTCTTTTCCCTTCCCTCTCTCTCCTTCCCTTTTTACCTCTTCCTCATCCCTCCCCTTTCTTCCCTCTCCCCTTCCCCCTATATATATATATATATATATATATATATATATACACATACATAAAGTAGGCACATGGAAGCCATAGTAACCTGCTGCAGTTGATCACAAAACCAGTCATTCCAACAAAAGTTACAAGAGACACAAGACAAAGTAACACTGAATGTGCTGGTGCTGATGATGGTAAGATTGGCCATTAAGACACTGCAAAAGACACAGATAAGGTAAGCTGAATTGTCTCACTGCTATTGAACACAAGATCAGCCATTCTAGCTGAAGCTGCAGGGGCATGGAATTCATGGTGTGGTGACACTGAATGTCTTGCTGCTTTTAACCTGTCATTACAGATGTCAAAGGTCATAGTAACCTGCTCCATTTAAAGACAAGACCAGTCATTCCAACAGAAGCTACAAGAGACACAAGACAAAGTAACTCTGAATGTGTTGGTGGAGATGACAGTAAGATTGGCCAATAAGTCACTACAGAAGACACAGACCAGACACGGTAACCTGAATTGTCTCACTGCTGTTGAACACAAGATCAGTCATTCCGGACGAAGCTGCAGAACTAACAGGACATTGCAACCCTGAATGTATAATAATAAAATCAATAAATGATAAGAAAAGAAAAAAAATCTCTATTTTTTATTTTAGTAAATTTAAATATGGCTACAGGCTAAACACATTTTATTTAATTTAGAAACGTTTCAAATTGTTAGAGGGTAACTGGCTAAAAACAAAATCTAGGGGTATATTTATTAATGTATAAATTGATGTAGCGTATCATGTCCACTGCACATTGATAAATGCCGACAACATACGCTGTTTGCATTTATCATTGCACCAGCAGTTCTTGTGAACTGCTGGTGCAAGGCCGACCCTCGCAGATTTGCGGCCGCTAGCTGGGGGTGTCAATCAGCCCAATCGTATTCGATCAGGTTGATTTCTGTCCACTGAATCAGAACAGGCGGTCAAGTTATGGAGCAGCGGTCTGAAGGCTCGCCGGAAACAAGGGTCATCAAGCCCCATACGGAGCTTGATAAATTGACCCCATAGGCTGTGTGACGAAGATCTCAGCATTATCATAAAATGTGGAAGTTTGCTAACCTAATACAGGATCACACAGGTGTATGGATGTTTGCTAATCTAATACAGGATCACACAGGTGCATAGATGTGTACTAATCTAATACAAGATCACACAGGTGTATAGATGTTTGCTAATCTAATACAGGATCACACATATGTATGGATGTTTGCTAATCTAATACAGGATCACACAGATGTATGGATGTTTGCTAATCTAATTCAGGATCACACAGGTGTATTGATGTGTACCAATCTAATACAGTATCACACAGGTGTATGGATGTGTGCTAATCTAATACAGGATCACACAGGTGTATGGATGTGTACCAATCTAATACAGGATCACACAGGTGTATGGATGTGTACCAATCTAATACAGGATCACACAGGTGTATAGATGTTTGCTAATCTAATACAGGATCACACAGGTGTATGGATGTTTGCTAATCTAATACAGGATCACACAGGTGTATAGATGTTTGCTAATCTAATACAGGATCACACAGGTGTATGGATGTTTGCTAATCTAATACAGGATCACACAGGTGTATGGATGTTTGCTAATCTAATACAGGATCACACAGGTGTATGGATGTTTGTTAATCTAATACAGGATCACACAGGTGTATGGATGTTTGTTAATCTAATACAGGATCACACAGGTGTATGGATGTTTGTTAATCTAATACAGGATCACACAGGTGTATGGATGTTTGTTAATCTAATACAGGATCACACAGGTGTATGGATGTTTGTTAATCTAATACAGGATCGCACATGTGTATGGATGTGTACTAATCTAATACAGGATCACACATGTGTATGGATGTGTACCAATCTAATACAGGATCACACATGCGTATGGATGTATACCAATCTAATACAGGATCACACATGTGTATGGATGTTTGTTAATCTAATACAGGATCACACAGGTGTATGGATGTTTGTTAATCTAATACAGGATCACACATGTTTATGGATGTGTACCAATCTAATACAGGATCACACATGTGTATGGATGTGTACCAATCTAATACAGGATCACACATGTGTATGGATGTGTACTACTCTAATACAGGATCACACAGGTGTATGGATGTGTACCAATCTAATACAGGATCACAAGAACTGCTGGTGCAAGGCCGACCCTCGCAGATTTGCGGCCGCTAGCTGGGGGTGTCAATCAGCCCAATCGTATTCGATCAGGTTGATTTCTGTCCACTGAATCAGAACAGGCGGTCAAGTTATGGAGCAGCGGTCTGAAGGCTCGCCGGAAACAAGGGTCATCAAGCCCCATACGGAGCTTGATAAATTGACCCCATAGGCTGTGTGACGAAGATCTCAGCATTATCATAAAATGTGGAAGTTTGCTAACCTAATACAGGATCACACAGGTGTATGGATGTTTGCTAATCTAATACAGGATCACACAGGTGCATAGATGTGTACTAATCTAATACAAGATCACACAGGTGTATAGATGTTTGCTAATCTAATACAGGATCACACATATGTATGGATGTTTGCTAATCTAATACAGGATCACACAGATGTATGGATGTTTGCTAATCTAATTCAGGATCACACAGGTGTATTGATGTGTACCAATCTAATACAGTATCACACAGGTGTATGGATGTGTGCTAATCTAATACAGGATCACACAGGTGTATGGATGTGTACCAATCTAATACAGGATCACACAGGTGTATGGATGTGTACCAATCTAATACAGGATCACACAGGTGTATAGATGTTTGCTAATCTAATACAGGATCACACAGGTGTATGGATGTTTGCTAATCTAATACAGGATCACACAGGTGTATAGATGTTTGCTAATCTAATACAGGATCACACAGGTGTATGGATGTTTGCTAATCTAATACAGGATCACACAGGTGTATGGATGTTTGCTAATCTAATACAGGATCACACAGGTGTATGGATGTTTGTTAATCTAATACAGGATCACACAGGTGTATGGATGTTTGTTAATCTAATACAGGATCACACAGGTGTATGGATGTTTGTTAATCTAATACAGGATCACACAGGTGTATGGATGTTTGTTAATCTAATACAGGATCACACAGGTGTATGGATGTTTGTTAATCTAATACAGGATCGCACATGTGTATGGATGTGTACTAATCTAATACAGGATCACACATGTGTATGGATGTGTACCAATCTAATACAGGATCACACATGCGTATGGATGTATACCAATCTAATACAGGATCACACATGTGTATGGATGTTTGTTAATCTAATACAGGATCACACAGGTGTATGGATGTTTGTTAATCTAATACAGGATCACACATGTTTATGGATGTGTACCAATCTAATACAGGATCACACATGTGTATGGATGTGTACCAATCTAATACAGGATCACACATGTGTATGGATGTGTACTACTCTAATACAGGATCACACAGGTGTATGGATGTGTACCAATCTAATACAGGATCACACATGTGTATGGATGTGTACCAATCTAATACATGATCACACATGTGTATGGATGTGTACCAATCTAATACAGGATCACACAGGTGTATGGATGTGTACCAATCTAATATATGATCACACATGTGTATGGATGTGTACCAATCTAATACAGGATCAGACAGGTGTATGGATGTATGTTAATCTAATACAGGATCACACAGGTGTATGGATGTTTGCTAATCTACTACAGGATCACACAGGTGTATGGATGTGTACCAATGTAATACAGGATCACACAGGTGTATGGATGTGTACCAATGTAATACAGGATCACACAGGTGCAGGGATGTTTGCTAATCTACTATAGGATCACACAGGTGTATGGATGTGTACCAATGTAATACAGGATCACACAGGTGTATGGATGTGTACCAATGTGATACAGGATCACACAGGTGTATAGATGTTTGTTAATCTAATACAGGATCACACAGGTGTATGGATGTTTGCTAATCTAATACAGGATCACACAGGTGTATAGATGTTTGCTAATCCAATACAGGATCACACAGGTGTATGGATGTGTACCAATCTAATACAGGATCACACAGGTGTATGGATGTGTACCAATCTAATACAGGATCACACAGGTGTATGGATGTATGTTAATCTAATACAGGATCACACAGGTGTATGGATGTTTGCTAATCTACTACAGGATCACACAGGTGTATGGATGTGTACCAATGTAATACAGGATCACACAGGTGTATGGATGTGTACCAATCTAATACAGGATCACACAGGTGTATGGATGTGTGCCAATCTAATACAGGATCACACAGGTGTATGGATGTGTACCAATCTAATACAGGATCACACAGGTGTATGGATGTGTACCAATCTAATACAGGATCACACATGTGTATGGATGTGTACTACTCTAATACAGGATCACACAGGTGTATGGATGTGTACCAATCTAATACAGGATCACACATGTGTATGGATGTGTACCAATCTAATACATGATCACACATGTGTATGGATGTGTACCAATCTAATACAGGATCACACAGGTGTATGGATGTGTACCAATCTAATATAGGATCACACATGTGTATGGATGTGTACCAATCTAATACAGGATCACACAGGTGTATGGATGTATGTTAATCTAATACAGGATCACACAGGTGTATGGATGTTTGCTAATCTACTACAGGATCACACAGGTGTATGGATGTGTACCAATGTAATACAGGATCACACAGGTGTATGGATGTGTACCAATGTAATACAGGATCACACAGGTGCAGGGATGTTTGCTAATCTACTATAGGATCACACAGGTGTATGGATGTGTACCAATGTAATACAGGATCACACAGGTGTATGGATGTGTACCAATGTGATACAGGATCACACAGGTGTATAGATGTTTGTTAATCTAATACAGGATCACACAGGTGTATGGATGTTTGCTAATCTAATACAGGATCACACAGGTGTATAGATGTTTGCTAATCCAATACAGGATCACACAGGTGTATGGATGTGTACCAATCTAATACAGGATCACACAGGTGTATGGATGTGTACCAATCTAATACAGGATCACACAGGTGTATGGATGTATGTTAATCTAATACAGGATCACACAGGTGTATGGATGTTTGCTAATCTACTACAGGATCACACAGGTGTATGGATGTGTACCAATGTAATACAGGATCACACAGGTGTATGGATGTGTACCAATCTAATACAGGATCACACAGGTGTATGGATGTGTGCCAATCTAATACAGGATCACACAGGTGTATGGATGTGTACCAATCTAATACAGGATCACACAGGTGTATGGATGTGTACCAATCTAATACAGGATCACACAGGTGTATGGATGTGTACCAATCTAATACAGGATCACACAGGTGTATGGATGTGTGCTAATCTAATACAGGATCACACAGGTGTATGGATGTGTACCAATCTAATACAGGATCACACAGGTGTATGGATGTGTACCAATCTAATACAGGATCACACAGGTATATGGATGTGTACCAATCTAATACAGGATCACACAGGTGCATGGATGTGTACCAATCTAATACAGGATCACACAGGTGTATAGATGTTTGCTAATCTAATACAGGATCACACAGGTGTATGGATGTGTACCAATCTAATACAGGATCACACAGGTATATGGATGTGTACCAATCTAATACAGGATCACACAGGTGCATGGATGTGTACCAATCTAATACAGGATCACACAGGTGTATAGATGTTTGCTAATCTAATACAGGATCACACAGGGGTATGGATGTGTACCAATCTAATACAGGATCACACATGTGTATGGATGTGTACCAATCTAATACAGGATCACACAGGTGTATGGATGTGTACCAATCTAATACAGGATCACACAGGTGTATAGATGTTTGCTAATCTAATACAGGATCACACAGGTGTATGGATGTGTACCAATCTAATACAGGATCACACAGGTGTATGGATGTTTGTTGATCTAATAAAGGATCACACATGTGTATGGATGTTTGTTGATCTAATACAGAATCACACAGGTGTATGGATGTGTACCAATCTAATACAGGATCACACAGGTGTATAGATGTTTGCTGAATTAATACAGGATCACACAGGTGTATGGATGTGTACCAATCTAATACAGGATCACACATGTGTATGGATGTGTACCAATCTAATACAGGATCACACAGGTGTATGGATGTGTACCAATCTAATACAGGATCACACAGGTGTATGGATGTGTACCAATCTAATACAGGATCACACAGGTGTATGGATGTATGTTAATCTAATACAGGATCACACAGGTGTATGGATGTTTGCTAATCTACTACAGGATCACACAGGTGTATGGATGTATACCAATGTAATACAGGATCACACAGGTGTATGGATGTGTACCAATGTAATACAGGATCACACAGGTGCATGGATGTTTGCTAATCTACTACAGGATCACACATGTGTATGGATGTGTACCAATGTAATACAGGATCACACAGGTGTATGGATGTGTACCAATCTAATACAGGATCACACATGTGTATGGATGTGTAACAATCTAATACAGGATCACACATTTGTATGGATGTGTACCAATCTAATACAGGATCACACATGTGTATGGATGTATACCAATCTAATACAGGATCACACATGTGTATGGATGTTTGTTAATCTAATACAGGATCACACAGGTGTATGGATGTTTGTTAATCTAATACAGGATCACACAGGTGTATGTATGTTTGTTAATCTAATACAGGATCACACGTGTGTATGGATGTGTACCAATCTAATACAGGATAACACATGTGTATGGATGTGTACCAATATAATACAGGATCACACATGTGTATGGATGTGTACTACTCTAATACAGGATCACACAGGTGTATGGATGTGTACCAATCTAATACAGGATCACACATGTGTATGGATGTGTACCAATCTAATACAGGATCACACATGTGTATGGATGTGTAATAATCTAATACAGGATCACACAGGTGTATGGATGTGTACCAATCTAATACAGGATCACACAGGTGTATGGATGTATGTTAATCTAATACAGGATCACACAGGTGTATGGATGTTTGCTAATCTACTACAGGATCACACAGGTGTATGGATGTGTACCAATGTAATACAGGATCACACAGGTGTATGGATGTGTACCAATGTAATACAGGATCACACAGGTTCATGGATGTTTGCTAATCTACTATAGGATCACACAGGTGTATGGATGTGTACCAATCTAATACAGGATCACACAGGTGTATGGATGTGTACCAATGTAATACAGGATCACACAGGTGTATAGATGTTTGTTAATCTAATACAGGATCACACAGGTGTATGGATGTTTGCTAATCTAATACAGGATCACACAGGTGTATAGATGTTTGCTAATCTAATACAGGATTACACAGGTGTATAGATGTTTGCTAATCTAATACAGGATTACACAGGTGTATAGATGTTTGCTAATCTAATACAGGATTACACAGGTGTATAGATGTTTGCTAATCTAATAAAGGATCACACAGGTGTATAGATGTTTGCTAATCTAATACAGGATTACACAGGTGTATAGATGTTTGCTAATCTAATACAGGATCACACAGGTGTATGGAAGTTTGCTAATCTAATACAGGATCACACAGGTGTATAGATGTTTGCTAATCTAATACAGGATCACACAGGTGTTTAGATGTTTGCTAATCTAATACAGGATCACACAGGTGTATAGATGTTTGCTAATCTAATACAGGATCACACAGGTGTATAGATGTGTGCTAATCTAATACAGGATCACACAGGTGTATAGATGTGTGCTAATCTTATACAGCATCACACAGGTGTATAGATGTGAGTTAATCTAATAAAGGATCACACAGGTGTATAGATGTGTGCTAATCTAATACAGGATCACACAGGTGTATAGATGTGTGCTAACCAAATACAGGATCACACAGGTGTATAGATGTTTGCTAATCTAATACAGGATCCCACAGGTGTATGGATGTTTGCTAATCTACTACAGGATCACATAGGTGTACGGATGTTTGCTAATCTAATACAGGATTACACAGGTGTATAGATGTTTGCTAATCTAATACAGGATCACACAGGTGTATAAATGTGTGCTAATATAATACTAATAGAGCATCACACAGGTGTATAGATGTGTGCTAATCTAATACAGGATCACACAGGTGTATAGATGTTTGCTAATCTAATACAGAATCACACAGGTGTATAGATGTGTGCTAATCTAATACAGGATCACACAGGTGTATAGATGTTTGCTAATCTAATAAAGGATCACACAGGTGTATAGATGTTTGCTAATCTAATACAGGATCACACAGGTGTATAAATGTGTGATAATATAATACTAATACAGGATCACACAGGTGTATAGATGTTTGTTAATCTAATACAGGATCACACCGGTGTATAGATGTGAGTTAATCTAATACAGGACCACACAGGTGTATAGATGTTTGCTAATCTAATACAGGATCACACAGGTGTATAAATGTGTGCTAATATAATACTAATACAGGATCACACAGGTGTATAGATGTTTGTTAATCTAATACAGGATCACACATGTGTATAGATGTGTGCTAATCTAATGCAGGATCACACAGGTGTATAGATGTTTGCTAATCTAATACAGGATCACACAGGTGTATGGATGTTTGCTAATCTAATACAGGATCACACAGGTGTATGGATGTGTACCAATCTAATACAGGATCACACAGGTGTATGGATGTGTACCAATCTAATACAGGATCACACAGGTGTATGGATGTGTACCAATCTAATACAGGATCACACAGGTGTATGGATGTGTACCAATCTAATACAGGATCACACAGGTGTATGGATGTGTACCAATCTAATACAGGATCCCACAGGTATATGGATGTGTACCAATCTAATACAGGATCACACAGGTGTATGGATGTGTACCAATCTAATACAGGATCACACAGGTGTATGGATGTGTACCAATCTAATACAGGATCACACAGGTGTATGGATGTGTGTCAATCTAATACAGGATCACACAGGTGTATGGATGTGTACCAATCTAATACAGGCTCACACAGGTGTATGGATGTGTGCCAATCTAATACAGGATCACACAGGTGTATGGATGTGTACTAATCTAATACAGGATCACACAGGTGTATGGATGTGTGCTAATCTAATACAGGATCACACAGGTGTATGGATGTGTACCAATCTAATACAGGATCACACAGGTGTATGGATGTGTACCAATCTAATACAGGATCACACAGGTATATGGATGTGTACCAATCTAATACAGGATCACACAGGTGCATGGATGTGTACCAATCTAATACAGGATCACACAGGTGTATAGATGTTTGCTAATCTAATACAGGATCACACAGGTGTATGGATGTGTACCAATCTAATACAGGATCACACAGGTGTATGGATGTGTACCAATCTAATACAGGATCACACATGTGTATGGATGTGTACCAATCTAATACAGGATCACACAGGTGTATGGATGTGTACCAATCTAATACAGGATCACACAGGTGTATAGATGTTTGCTAATCTAATACAGGATCACACAGGTGTATGGATGTGTACCAATCTAATACAGGATCACACAGGTGTATGGATGTTTGTTGATCTAATACAGGATCACACATGTGTATGGATGTTTGTTGATCTAATACAGGATCACACAGGTGTATGGATGTGTACCAATCTAATACAGGATCACACAGGTGTATAGATGTTTGCTGAATTAATACAGGATCACACAGGTGTATGGATGTGTACCAATCTAATACAGGATCACACATGTGTATGGATGTGTACCAATCTAATACAGGATCACACAGGTGTATGGATGTGTACCAATCTAATACAGGATCACACAGGTGTATGGATGTGTACCAATCTAATACAGGATCACACAGGTGTATGGATGTATGTTAATCTAATACAGGATCACACAGGTGTATGGATGTTTGCTAATCTACTACAGGATCACACAGGTGTATGGATGTGTACCAATGTAATACAGGATCACACAGGTGTATGGATGTGTACCAATCTAATACAGGATCACACAGGTGTATGGATGTGTGCCAATCTAATACAGGATCACACAGGTGTATGGATGTGTACCAATCTAATACAGGATCACACAGGTGTATGGATGTGTACCAATCTAATACAAAGGTAAAGATAGAAGGATGACTCCTCAAAAGTGTAGTCCAAAATATTTTAATGGGTACAGGTTCAGACAATAAAAAATCACAACGTTTCGGGGTCAATACCCCTTAGTCATGTGATACAGCATAACCTTAACACACCTGCTTAAGTAGGCTAACAAATTAACCCTAAATGCACTTTGCAATTTTGCTTTAACATAATCATGTATGGATACTGACCCCTGCAGGCCAGGTGTGAAAATGGCATGTAAATTTAAAAACAATTTATCAGGAAGCCTCCAGTCACAATTTCTTAAAGAAAAGATACAAAATAAATACAAAATAATTGTTATGTGTGGTCACCCAAATGGATACATATAAAAATATGTCTAATTACTCAAATGCATATATACAAAAAAAATTTTGTTATTAAACAATAGATTGCATATCAAGCTGCCCTAATGTTGCTAAATTGGTAAATGAATGAATGATGTTTCAGTATTCTTAACTATACAGAGGGTAGTTACAAAATCAAAGGACAGTAATGTCTTACTAAGAACTAGAGAAAGGAAACCTAGAGTGAAAACTCATAGCCTAATGTCTCTTAAATACCTAATCAAAGGAATAACTTAATAAAACACAGACCAATCAATCTCCCTATTCATCCCCTTCAGCTCCAGGGTATCTAGTTTGAATATTCAAAAAGATTCAGGTTTTTGTAATAGACGTGTTCTATTGCCACCACGTCTTGGAATCTTAATATGGTCGATAACCTGGAACCGAAGTTGACTGACTTGATGGCCAGCTGGCAAAAAATGATGTGCTACTGGGGCAGTGTACACCTTGCACCTGATGTTACTCTTGTGCTCGGTGATACGGTCGCCCACCCGTCTGGTGGACTCACCCACATAGGCAAGCCCACACGGACATTTGATCAAATAAATGACAAAGCTCATATTGCAAGTGTAATAGTCCTTGTGCTTAAATTTATATCCTGTCTGAGGGTGCACAAAGTAGGGGCTTTTAATGACTGACCCACAATTTACACACCCCAAACAGGGAAAACAACCCAAGTTCTTTTTGGTGATATACCCCTGCTGAGGAGCTCTGCCAGTGCCCAAATCTGCCTTTACCAAAGTATCTCTCAAGCTTTTATTACGCTTATAGGCTGGTAATGGATACCGGCGGAACTCCTCAACATTGGGGATGCAATTTTGTAAAATGCTCCAATGTTTGCGTACAATACGGGCAATATCATTACTTTGTCTGCAAAAGTTGGAAACAAAAACCATTCTTTTCCCTTTATCTTGTGAGGATTTTGGTTTAAACAATGTTTCTCTATCTAGAGCAGACACATTTTTTATGGTCTCTTGAATCAAAGAGGGTGGATACCCCCTCTGGATGAATTTTTGGCCCATCTCTACAAGTCTGATTTGTGATATATTGGAGTCATCAACAATCCTTTTAACTCTGAGCATCTGACTGCGAGGCAGAGAGTGCACCAGACGTAAAGGATGGGCGCTTTCATAGTGGAGTAAACTGTTCCTATCAGTGGCTTTCCTGAATAAATCAGTCTTAAAACCTAGGCCACATTTGGTTACAGTTACATCCAAGAAATCAATTTTGTGTTCGCTCCACATCAGTGTGAATTTAATATTGTTGGTAGCCTGATTTAAATCCGCCACAAAGGACTGCAGAGCCCCAACGTCACCCAGCCAAATACCAAAAATATAGTCTATGTAGCGCCACCAAGTGGCACCACACCGGCGAAATTCAGGGTGCTCAAAAACAAACCTCTCTTCAAATAAATTCATAAAAATATTGGCATAATTAGGGGCGACGTTGGAGCCCATGGCAGTACCCTGCAGTTGCATATAAAACTGGTCCTCAAAAAGGAAAGAATTGTTGTACAAAATTATTTCCAATAATTGTAAAATGAAGCAAACCTCAGAGGCAGAGTATAGCCCACAGGTTGACAGTGCACTATTCACAGCACCGATGCCACTAGCATGTGTGATGGATGTATACAGGCTAGTACCAATCTAATACAGGATCACACATGTGTATGGATGTGTACCAATCTAATACAGGATCACACAGGTGTATGGATGTGTACCAATCTAATACAGGATCACACAGGTGTATGGATGTGTGCTAATCTAATACAGGATCACACAGGTGTATGGATGTGTACCAATCTAATACAGGATCACACAGGTGTATGGATGTGTACCAATCTAATACAGGATCACACAGGTGTATGGATGTGTACCAATCTAATACAGGATCACACAGGTGCATGGATGTGTACCAATCTAATACAGGATCACACAGGTGTATAGATGTTTGCTAATCTAATACAGGATCACACAGGTGTATGGATGTGTACCAATCTAATACAGGATCACACAGGTGTATGGATGTGTACCAATCTAATACAGGATCACACATGTGTATGGATGTGTACCAATCTAATACAGGATCACACAAGTGTATGGATGTGTACCAATCTAATACAGGATCACACAGGTGTATAGATGTTTGCTAATCTAATACAGGATCACACAGGTGTATGGATGTGTACCAATCTAATACAGGATCACACAGGTGTATGGATGTTTGTTGATCTAATACAGGATCACACATGTGTATGGATGTTTGTTGATCTAATACAGGATCACACAGGTGTATGGATGTGTACCAATCTAATACAGGATCACACAGGTGTATAGATGTTTGCTGAATTAATACAGGATCACACAGGTGTATGGATGTGTACCAATGTAATACAGGATCACACATGTGTATGGATGTGTACCAATCTAATACAGGATCACACAGGTGTATGGATGTGTACCAATCTAATACAGGATCACACAGGTGTATGGATGTGTACCAATCTAATACAGGATCACACATGTGTATGGATGTATGTTAATCTAATACAGGATCACACAGGTGTATGGATGTTTGCTAATCTACTACAAGATCACACAGGTGTATGGATGTGTACCAATGTAATACAGGATCACACAGGTGTATGGATGTGTACCAATGTAATACAGGATCACACAGGTGCATGGATGTTTGCTAATCTACTACAGGATCACACAGGTGTATGGATGTGTACCAATGTAATACAGGATCACACAGGTGTATGGATGTGTACCAATCTAATACAGGATCACACATGTGTATGGATGTGTAACAATCTAATACAGGATCACACATTTGTATGGATGTGTACCAATCTAATACAGGATCACACATGTGTATGGATGTATACGAATCTAATACAGGATCACACATGTGTATGGATGTTTTTAATCTAATACAGGATCACACAGGTGTATGGATGTTTGTTAATCTAATACAGGATCACACAGGTGTATGGATGTTTGTTAATCTAATACAGGATCACACGTGTGTATGGATGTGTACCAATCTAATACAGGATCACACATGTGTATGGATGTGTACCAATATAATACAGGATCACACATGTGTATGGATGTGTACCAATATAATACAGGATCACACATGTGTATGGATGTTTACTACTCTAATACAGGATCACACAGGTGTATGGATGTGTACCAATCTAATACAGGATCACACATGTGTATGGATGTGTACCAATCTAATACAGGATCACACATGTGTATGGATGTGTACCAATCTAATACAGGATCACACAGGTGTATGGATGTGTACCAATCTAATATAGGATCACACATGTGTATGGATGTGTACCAATCTAATACAGGATCACACAGGTGTATGGATGTATGTTAATCTAATACAGGATCACACAGGTGTATGGATGTTTGCTAATCTACTACAGGATCACACAGGTGTATGGATGTGTACCAATGTAATACAGGATCACACAGGTGTATGGATGTGTACCAATGTAATACAGGATCACACAGGTGAATGGATGTGTACCAATCTAATACAGGATCACACAGGTGTATGGATGTGTACCAATCTACTACAGGATCACATAGGTGTATGGATATTTGCTAATCTAATACAGGATCACACAGGTGTATGGATGTGTACCAACCTAATAGAGGATCACACATGTGTATAGATGTTTGCTAATCTAATACAGGATCACACAGGTGTATAGATGTTTGCTAATCTAATACAGGATCACACAGGTGTATGGATGTTTGCTAATCTAATACAGGATCACACAGGTGTATGGATGTGTACCAATCTAATACAGAATCACACAGGTCTATGGATGTGTACCAATCTAATACAGGATCACACAGGTGTATGGATGTGTACCAATCTAATACAGGATCACACAGGTGTATGGATGTGTACCAATCTAATACAGGATCACACAGGTGTATGGATGTGTACCATCTAATACAGGATCACACAGGTGTATGGATGTGTACCAATCTAATACAGGATCACACAGGTATATGGATGTGTACCAATCTAATACAGGATCACACAGGTGTATGGATGTGTACCAATCTAATACAGGATCACACAGGTGTATGGATGTGTACCAATCTAATACAGGATCACACAGGTGTATGGATGTGTGCCAATCTAATACAGGATCACACAGGTGTATGGATGTGTACCAATCTAATACAGGATCACACAGGTGTATGGATGTGTACCAATCTAATACAGGATCACACAGGAGTATGGATGTGTACCAATCTAATACAGGATCACACAGGTGTATGGATGTGTGCTAATCTAATACAGGATCACACAGGTGTATGGATGTGTACCAATCTAATACAGGATCACACAGGTGTATGGATGTGTACCAATCTAATACAGGATCACACAGGTATATGGATGTGTACCAATCTAATACAGGATCACACAGGTGTATGAATGTGTACCAATCTAATACAGGATCACACAGGTGTATAGATGTTTGCTAATCTAATACAGGATCACACAGGTGTATTGATGTGTACCAATCTAATACAGGATCACACAGGTGTATGGATGTGTACCAATCTAATACAGGATCACACATGTGTATGGATGTGTACCAATCTAATACAGGATCACACAGGTGTATGGATGTGTACCAATCTAATACAGGATCACACAGGTGTATAGATGTTTGCTAATCTAATACAGGATCACACAGGTGTATGGATGTGTACCAATCTAATACAGGATCACACATGTGTATGGATGTTTGTTGATCTAATACAGGATCACACAGGTGTATAGATGTTTGCTGATCTAATACAGGATCACACAGGTGTATGGATGTGTACCAATCTAATACAGGATCACACATGTGTATGGATGTGTACCAATCTAATACAGGATCACACAGGTGTATGGATGTGTACCAATCTAATACAGGATCACACAGGTGTATAGATGTTTGCTGATCTAATACAGGATCACACAGGTGTATGGATGTGTACCAATCTAATACAGGATCACACATGTGTATGGATGTGTACCAATCTAATACAGGATCACACATGTGTATGGATGTTTGCTAATCTAATACAGGATCACTCAGATGTATGGATGTTTGCTAATCTATTACAGGATCACACAGGTGTATGGATGTGTACCAATCTAATACAGTATCACACAGGTGTATGGATGTGTTCTAATCTAATACAGGATCACACAGGTGTATGGATGTGTACCAATCTAATACAGGATCACACAGGTGTATGGATGTGTACCAATCTAATACAGGATCACACAGGTGTATAGATGTTTGCTAATCTAATACAGGATCACACAGGTGTATGGATGTTTGCTAATCTAATACAGGATCACACAGGTGTATAGATGTTTGCTAATCTAAAACAGGATCACACAGGTGTATAGATGTTTGTTAATCTAATACAGGATCACACAGGTGTATGGATGTTTGTTAATCTAATACAGGATCACACAGGTGTATGGATGTTTGTTAATCTAATACAGGATCACACAGGTGTATGGATGTTTGTTAATCTAATACAGGATCACACAGGTGTATGGATGTTTGTTAATCTAATACAGGATCACACATGTGTATGGATGTGTAGCAATCTAATACAGGATCACACATGTGTATGGATGTGTACCAATCTAATACAGGATCACACATGTGTATGGATGTACACCAATCTAATACAGGATCACACATGTGTATGGATGTTTGTTAATCTAATACAGGATCACACAGGTGTATGGATGTTTGTTAATCTAATACAGGATCACACAGGTGTATGGATGTTTGTTAATCTAATACAGGATCACACATGTGTATGGATGTGTACCAATCTAATACAGGATCACACATGTGTATGGATGTGTACGTATCTAATACAGGATCACACATGTGTATGGATGTGTACTACTCTAATACAGGATCACACAGGTGTATGGATGTGTACCAATCTAATACAGGATCACACATGTGTATGGATGTGTACCAATCTAATACAGGATCACACATGTGTATGGATGTGTACCAATCTAATACAGGATCACACAGGTGTATGGATGCGTACCAATCTAATACAGGATCACACATGTGTATGGATGTGTACCAATCTAATACAGGATCCCACAGGTGTATGGATGTATGTTAATCTAATACAGGATCACACAGGTGTATGGATGTTTGCTAATCTACTACAGGATCACACAGGTGTATGGATGTGTACCAATGTAATACAGGATCACACAGGTGTATGGATGTGTACCAATGTAATACAGGATCACACAGGTGCATGGATGTTTGCTAATTTACTATAGGATCACACAGGTGTATGGATGTGTACCAATCTAATACAGGATCACACAGGTGTATGGATGTGTACCAATGTAATACAGGATCACACAGGTGTATAGATGTTTGTTAATCTAATACAGGATCACACAGGTGTATGGATGTTTGCTAATCTAATACAGGATCACACAGGTGTATAGATGTTTGCTAATCTAATACAGGATCACACAGGTGTATAGATGTGTGCTAATCAAATACAGGATCACAAAGGTGTATAGATGTTTGCTAATCTAATACAGGATCACACAGGTGTATGGATGTTTGCTAATCTACTACAGGATCACATAGGTGTATGGATGTTTGCTAATCTAATACAGGATTACACAGGTGTATAGATGTTTGCTAATCTAATACAGGATTACACAGGTGTATAGATGTTTGCTAATCTAATACAGGATTACACAGGTGTATAGATGTTTGCTAATCTAATAAAGGATCACACAGGTGTATAGATGTTTGCTAATCTAATACAGGATTACACAGGTGTATAGATGTTTGCTAATCTAATACAGGATCACACAGGTGTATGGAAGTTTGCTAATCTAATACAGGATCACACAGGTGTATAGATGTTTGCTAATCTAATACAGGATCCCACAGGTGTTTAGATGTTTGCTAATCTAATACAGGATCACACAGGTGTATAGATGTTTGCTAATCTAATACAGGATCACACAGGTGTATAGATGTGTGCTAATCTAATACAGGATCACACAGGTGTATAGATGTGTGCTAATCTTATACAGCATCACACAGGTGTATAGATGTGAGTTAATCTAATAAAGGATCACACAGGTGTATAGATGTGTGCTAATCTAATACAGGATCACACAGGTGTATAGATGTGTGCTAACCAAATACAGGATCACACAGGTGTATATATGTTTGCTAATCTAATACAGGATCCCACAGGTGTATGGATGTTTGCTAATCTACTACAGGATCACATAGGTGTATGGATGTTTGCTAATCTAATACAGGATTACACAGGTGTATAGATGTTTGCTAATCTAATAAAGGATTACACAGGTGTATAGATGTTTGCTAATCTAATACAGGATTACACAGGTGTATAGATGTTTGCTAATCTAATAAAGGATCACACAGGTGTATAGATGTTTGCTAATCTAATACAGGATCACACAGGTGTATAGATGTTTGCGAATCTAATACAGGATCAGACAAGTGTATAGATGTTTGCTAATCTAATACAGGATCACACAGGTGTATAAATGTGTGCTAATATAATACTAATAGAGCATCACACAGGTGTATAGATGTGTGCTAATCTAATACAGGATCACACAGGTGTGTAGATGTTTGCTAATCTAATACAGAATCACACAGGTGTATAGATGTGTGCTAATCTAATACAGGATCACACAGGTGTATAGATGTTTGCTAATCTAATAAAGGATCACACAGGTGTATAGATGTTTGCTAATCTAATACAGGATCACACAGGTGTATAAATGTGTGATAATATAATACTAATACAGGATCACACAGGTGTATAGATGTTTGTTAATCTAATACAGGATCACACCACTGTATAGATGTGAGTTAATCTAATACAGGACCACACAGGTGTATAGATGTTTGCTAATCTAATACATGATCACACAGGTGTATAAATGTGTGCTAATATAATACTAATACAGGATCACACAGGTGTATAGATGTTTGTTAATCTAATACAGGATCACACATGTGTATAGATGTGTGCTAATCTAATGCAGGATCACACAGGTGTATAGATGTTTGCTGATCTAATACAGGATCACACTGGTGTATAGATGTTTGCTAATCTAATACAGGATCACACAGGTGTATAGGTGTTTGCTAATCGAATACAGGATCACACAGGTGTATAGATGTGTGCTAATCTAATACAGGATCACACAGGTGTATAGATGTTTGCTAATCTAATACAGGATCACACAGGTGTATAAATGTTTGCTAATCTAATACAGGATCACACAGGTGTTTAGATGTTTGCTAATCTAATACAGAATCACACAGGTGTATAGATGTTTGCTAATCTAATACAGGATCACACAGGTGTATATATGTGAGTTAATCTAATACAATATCACACAGTTGTATGGATGTGGGCTAATCTAATTGTCAGGGTTTTTTTCCTGTTTTGTTTGCCATGTGCTGCTGGCAGCCATTTTATTCACCTCTCTTGCTGACTCTAGTGCATACTGTGTGATGCTGCTCATTTCCTGCACGTCCTTTTATGACCAGACTGTTGTACATCATACATGTGAGACAGGATGCAGTCTCAGAATTGTGATGTCATCACTTATTATCCTTGAATTATCTCAGACCTGTTTGTGAGAGCTCCTGTGTATTACCTGGCTGTCTGACGTCCCTCCTGGTTCCTGATCCCTGGCTTGTTCCTGACTCTGCTGTTCTCCTTGTTCCTGATTCCGGCTCGTCTGACTTCTCGATTTGGCTCCTGACTCAGCTCGTCTGACTACCAGCTCTGGTTTTGATTCCTGGCTTGTTATTTGACTTGTGGACTTTTTATTATTTTTTGCTATTAATAAAGGTGTGATTATTTTTGCACTTCTCGTCTCCCGCAGCTTGAACCTTCATGTGCCTTCCAATAAACTGGCTCCTCCCCGTTATGTTGGTCCTTTTCGAATACTCCGACGGGTTAATCCTGTGGCCTATGCTCTTGACCTTCCTCCTGCAATGCGCATCTCCAATGCTTTTCATGTCTCCCTCTTGAAACCATTGGTTTGTAATTGGTTCACCACTGTGTTGCCTCGTCCCCATCCTATCTTTGTTGACAACCATGAAGAATATGAGGTCAGCAGCATTATTGACTCTCGTATGTCCAGGGGCCATGTACAGTATTTGGTTCACTGGAGGGGTTACGGTCTGGAGGAGCGTTCATGGGTTCTCTCCTCTGATGTTCATGCTCCCGCCCTCCTCCATGCCTTCCATGCCCGTTTCCCCAATAAGCCTTTTGTCCTCCAGCGGGGAGGGGTCGTTGAGGGGAGGGTACTGTCAGTGTTTTTTCCCTGCTTTGTTTGCCATGTGCTGCTAGCAGCCATTTTATTCACCTCTCTTGCTGACTCTAGTGCATAGTGTGTGATGCTGCTCATTTCCTGCATGCCCTTTTATGGCCAGACTGGTGTACATCATTCATGTGAGACAGGTTGCAGTCTCAGAATTGTGATGTCATCACTTATTATTTAAAGGGTCTCTGTTCAGTATGCTTTTCCCTTGCGTTGTCTCAAACCTGTTTGTGAGAGTTCCAGTTCCTGTGTATTACCTGGTTTTCTGATGTCCCTCCTGGTTCCTGATCCCTGGCTTGTTCCTGACTCTGCTGTTCTCCTTGTTCCTGATTCTGGCTCATCTGACTACTCGCTTTGGCTCCTGACTCGGCTCGTCTGACTTCTCACTTTGGCTCCTGACTCAGCTCGTCTAACTACCAGCTCTGGTTTTGACTCCTGGCTAGTTATTTGACTTGTGGACTTTTTATTATTTTTGCTATTAATAAAGGTGTTAATATTTTTGCACTTCTCATCTCAGCCTGATTCCTGGCACCCTGACAGTCACATAATGGAACTTCCTATTATACACTACGCAACATATCAGCATCACACTAATTTATGAACACAGTGATAGTTAAATCAACTCCTATTCACATAGAACATAATGGATGTCTGTGATAAATAATACACCATTATGTGAACCTAGTGCGAATAAAATATATATCTGGATTGCCATTTGAAGTGCATAGTAACAAATCAAATTATATAGAACTGAAATATGCACAATCATACAATATATGAATTGATATTGCTGTTAACTTTATATTCTAAGGAGCTAACTAAAGATCACTACCACATACAGGGTCACTGATATGTCCAACTGATTCTCTTTACCTTAGGACATTTCATATGGCGATTGTTATGGTATAACCCAGATATCAAGGGTTAATACCAGATGAAAGATGCCCTTAATACGGGGATGCAACACACAAACCCAGTTAATACACCGACGGGGAATATACACAAAATCTTTCTCTCCTAAAACAGGCAAAAGAATAATCCAAAGTAGCAATTCCCCCCAAACTTGAGACCAAGCTCCGTCTTGAGGGTAAAACAGGAATACCTTTATTGAGGGCTACATGCCTGGTATTTAAGCAGGTCTCCCACCTGGTGGTCACTCCCCTTGGTACCAGTAAACCCCTCCTCTCCATCCTGGAGATAATTGGTAAGAAATCCAATTATCTCCATGGCTAGAGGAAAAACGCCCTTTTACAGGATACAATAAAAATACATTACATAAACAATTAAACAATCAAACACAAGAAAACAATGGATTCCTTCCTGGCACCTAGCAGTCTGGACTCTGGAGGGGATTACACAAGGTGAAAGCGTTTGTTAATCTAATACAGGATCACACATGTGTATGGATGTGTACCAATCTAATACAGGATCACACATGTGTATGGATGTGTACCAATCTAATACAGGATCACACATGTGTATGGATGTATACCAATCTAATACAGGATCACACATGTGTATGGATGTTTGTTAATCTAATACAGGATCACACAGGTGTATGGATGTTTGTTAATCTAATACAGGATCACAGAGGTGTATGGATGTTTGTTAATCTAATACAGGATCACACATGTGTATGGATGTGTACCAATCTAATACAGGATCACACATGTGTATGGATGTGTACCAATCTAATACAGGATCACACATGTGTATGGATGTGTACTACTCTAATACAGGATCACACAGATGTATGGATGTGTACCAATCTAATACAGGATCACACATGTGTATGGATGTGTACCAATCTAATACAGGATCACACATGTGTATGGATGTGTACCAATCTAATACAGGATCACACAGGTGTATCGATGTGTACCAATCTAATACAGGATCACACATGTGTATGGATGTGTACCAATCTAATACAGGATCACACAGGTGTATGGATGTATGTTAATCTAATACAGGATCACACAGGTGTATGGATGTTTGCTAATCTACTACAGGATCACACAGGTGTATGGATGTGTACCAATGTAATACAGGATCACACAGGTGTATGGATGTGTACCAATGTAATACAGGATCACACAGGTGCATGGATGTTTGCTAATCTACTATAGGATCACACAGGTGTATGGATGTGTACCAATCTAATACAGGATCACACAGGTGTATGGATGTGTACCAATGTAATACAGGATCACACAGGTGTATAGATGTTTGTTAATCTAATACAGGATCACACAGGTGTATGGATGTTTGCTAATCTAATACAGGATCACACAGGTGTATAGATGTGTGCTAATCAAATACAGGATCACACAGGTGTATAGATGTTTGCTAATCTAATACAGGATCACACAGGTGTATGGATGTTTGCTAATCTACTACAGGATCACATAGGTGTATGGATGTTTGCTAATCTAATACAGGATTACACAGGTGTATAGATGTTTGCTAATCTAATACAGGATTACACAGGTGTATAGATGTTTGCTAATCTAATACAGGATTACACAGGTGTATAGATGTTTGCTAATCTAATAAAGGATCACACAGGTGTATAGATGTTTGCTAATCTAATACAGGATTACACAGGTGTATAGATGTTTGCTAATCTAATACAGGATCACACAGGTGTATGGATGTTTGCTAATCTAATACAGGATCACACAGGTGTTTAGATGTTTGCTAATCTTATACAGGGTCACACAGGTGTATAGATGTTTGCTAATCTAATACAGGATCACACAGGTGTATAGATGTGTGCTAATCTAATACAGGATCACACAGGTGTATAGATGTGTGCTAATCTTATACAGCATCACACAGGTGTATAGATGTGAGTTAATCTAATAAAGGCTCACACAGGTGTATAGATGTGTGCTAATCTAATACAGGATCACACAGGTGTATAGATGTGTGCTAACCAAATACAGGATCACACAGGTGTATAGATGTTTGCTAATCTAATACAGGATCCCACAGGTGTATGGATGTTTGCTAATCTACTACAGGATCACATAGGTGTACGGATGTTTGCTAATCTAATACAGGATTACACAGGTGTATAGATGTTTGCTAATCTAATACAGGATTACACAGGTGTATAGATGTTTGCTAATCTAATACAGGATTACACAGGTGTATAGATGTTTGCTAATCTAATAAAGGATCACACAGGTGTATAGATGTTTGCTAATCTAATACAGGATCACACAGGTGTATAGATGTTTGCGAATCTAATACAGGATCAGACAAGTGTATAGATGTTTGCTAATCTAATACAGGATCACACAGGTGTATAAATGTGTGCTAATATAATACTAATAGAGCATCACACAGGTGTATAGATGTGTGCTAATCTAATACAGGTTCACACAGGTGTATAGATGTTTGCTAATCTAATACAGAATCACACAGGTGTATAGATGTGTGCTAATCTAATACAGGATCACACAGGTGTATAGATGTTTGCTAATCTAATAAAGGATCACACAGATGTATAGATGTTTGCTAATCTAATACAGGATCACACAGGTGTATAAATGTGTGATAATATAATACTAATACAGGATCACACAGGTGTATAGATTTTTGTTAATCTAATACAGGATCACACCGGTGTATAGATGTGAGTTAATCTAATACAGGACCACACAGGTGTATAGATGTTTGCTAATCTAATACAGGATCACACAGGTGTATAGATGTTTGCGAATCTAATACAGGATCAGACAAGTGTATAGATGTTTGCTAATCTAATACAGGATCACACAGGTGTATAAATGTGTGCTAATATAATACTAATAGAGCATCACACAGGTGTATAGATGTGTGCTAATCTAATACAGGATCACACAGGTGTATAGATGTTTGCTAATCTAATACAGAATCACACAGGTGTATAGATGTGTGCTAATCTAATACAGGATCACACAGGTGTATAGATGTTTGCTAATCTAATAAAGGATCACACAGGTGTATAGATGTTTGCTAATCTAATACAGGATCACACAGGTGTATAAATGTGTGATAATATAATACTAATACAGGATCACACAGGTGTATAGATTTTTGTTAATCTAATACAGGATCAAACCGGTGTATAGATGTGAGTTAATCTAATACAGGACCACACAGGTGTATAGATGTTTGCTAATCTAATACAGGATCACACAGGTGTATAAATGTGTGCTAATATAATACTAATACAGGATCACACAGGTGTATAGATGTTTGTTAATCTAATACAGGATCACACATGTGTATAGATGTGTGCTAATCTAATGCAGGATCACACAGGTGTATAGATGTTTGCTGATCTAATACAGGATCACACTGGTGTATAGATGTTTGCTAATCTAATACAGGATCACACAGGTGTATAGGTGTTTGCTAATCGAATAAAGGATCACACAGGTGTATAGATGTGTGCCAATCTAATACAGGATCACACAGGTGTATAGATGTTTGCTAATCTAATACAGGATCACACAGGTGTATAAATGTTTGCTAATCTAATACAGGATCACACAGGTGTTTAGATGTTTGCTAATCGAATACAGAATCACACAGGTGTATAGATGTTTGCTAATCTAATACAGGATCACATAGGTGTATGGATGTTTGCTAATCTAATACAGGATTACACAGGTGTATAGATGTTTGCTAATCTAATAAAGGATTACACAGGTGTATAGATGTTTGCTAATCTAATACAGGATTACACAGGTGTATAGATGTTTGCTAATCTAATAAAGGATCACACAGGTGTATAGATGTTTGCTAATCTAATACAGGATCACACAGGTGTATAGATGTTTGCGAATCTAATACAGGATCAGACAAGTGTATAGATGTTTGCTAATCTAATACAGGATCACACAGGTGTATAAATGTGTGCTAATATAATACTAATAGAGCATCACACAGGTGTATAGATGTGTGCTAATCTAATACAGGATCACACAGGTGTGTAGATGTTTGCTAATCTAATACAGAATCACACAGGTGTATAGATGTGTGCTAATCTAATACAGGATCACACAGGTGTATAGATGTTTGCTAATCTAATAAAGGATCACACAGGTGTATAGATGTTTGCTAATCTAATACAGGATCACACAGGTGTATAAATGTGTGATAATATAATACTAATACAGGATCACACAGGTGTATAGATGTTTGTTAATCTAATACAGGATCACACCACTGTATAGATGTGAGTTAATCTAATACAGGACCACACAGGTGTATAGATGTTTGCTAATCTAATACATGATCACACAGGTGTATAAATGTGTGCTAATATAATACAGGATCACACAGGTGTGTAGATGTTTGCTAATCTAATACAGAATCACACAGGTGTATAGATGTGTGCTAATCTAATACAGGATCACACAGGTGTATAGATGTTTGCTAATCTAATAAAGGATCACACAGGTGTATAGATGTTTGCTAATCTAATACAGGATCACACAGGTGTATAAATGTGTGATAATATAATACTAATACAGGATCACACAGGTGTATAGATGTTTGTTAATCTAATACAGGATCACACCACTGTATAGATGTGAGTTAATCTAATACAGGACCACACAGGTGTATAGATGTTTGCTAATCTAATACATGATCACACAGGTGTATAAATGTGTGCTAATATAATACTAATACAGGATCACACAGGTGTATAGATGTTTGTTAATCTAATACAGGATCACACATGTGTATAGATGTGTGCTAATCTAATGCAGGATCACACAGGTGTATAGATGTTTGCTGATCTAATACAGGATCACACTGGTGTATAGATGTTTGCTAATCTAATACAGGATCACACAGGTGTATAGGTGTTTGCTAATCGAATACAGGATCACACAGGTGTATAGATGTGTGCTAATCTAATACAGGATCACACAGGTGTATAGATGTTTGCTAATCTAATACAGGATCACACAGGTGTATAAATGTTTGCTAATCTAATACAGGATCACACAGGTGTTTAGATGTTTGCTAATCTAATACAGAATCACACAGGTGTATAGATGTTTGCTAATCTAATACAGGATCACACAGGTGTATAGATGTGAGTTAATCTAATACAATATCACACAGTTGTATGGATGTGGGCTAATCTAATTGTCAGGGTTTTTTTCCTGTTTTGTTTGCCATGTGCTGCTGGCAGCCATTTTATTCACCTCTCTTGCTGACTCTGGTGCATACTGTGTGATGCTGCTCATTTCCTGCACGTCCTTTTATGACCAGACTGTTGTACATCATACATGTGAGACAGGATGCAGTCTCAGAATTGTAATGTCATCACTTATTATCCTTGAATTATCTCAGACCTGTTTGTGAGAGCTCCTGTGTATTACCTGGCTCTCTGACGTCCCTCCTGGTTCCTGATCCCTGGCTTGTTCCTGACTCTGCTGTTCTCCTTGTTCCTGATTATTGTGACCTTAATAAAGGTGTGATTATTTTTGCACTTCTCGTCTCCCGCAACTTGAACCTTCATGTGCCTTCCAATAAACTTGCTCCTCCCCGTTATGTTGGTCCTTTTCGAATACTCCGACGGGTTAATCCTGTGGCCTATGCTCTTGACCTTCCTCCTGCAATGCGCATCTCCAATGCTTTTCATGTCTCCCTCTTGAAACCATTGGTTTGTAATTGGTTCACCACTGTGTTGCCTCGTCCCCATCCTATCTTTGTTGACAACCATGAAGAATATGAGGTCAGCAGCATTATTGACTCTCGTATGTCCAGGGGCCATGTACAGTATTTGGTTCACTGGAGGGGTTACGGTCTGGAGGAGCGTTCATGGGTTCTCTCCTCTGATGTTCATGCTCCCGCCCTCCTCCATGCCTTCCATGCCCGTTTCCCCAATAAGCCTTTTGTCCTCCAGCGGGGAGGGGTCGTTGAGGGGAGGGTACTGTCAGTGTTTTTTCCCTGCTTTGTTTGCCATGTGCTGCTAGCAGCCATTTTATTCACCTCTCTTGCTGACTCTAGTGCATAGTGTGTGATGCTGCTCATTTCCTGCATGCCCTTTTATGGCCAGACTGGTGTACATCATTCATGTGAGACAGGTTGCAGTCTCAGAATTGTGATGTCATCACTTATTATTTAAAGGGTCTCTGTTCAGTATGCTTTTCCCTTGCGTTGTCTCAAACCTGTTTGTGAGAGTTCCAGTTCCTGTGTATTACCTGGTTTTCTGATGTCCCTCCTGGTTCCTGATCCCTGGCTTGTTCCTGACTCTGCTGTTCTCCTTGTTCCTGATTCTGGCTCATCTGACTACTCGCTTTGGCTCCTGACTCGGCTCGTCTGACTTCTCACTTTGGCTCCTGACTCAGCTCGTCTAACTACCAGCTCTGGTTTTGACTCCTGGCTAGTTATTTGACTTGTGGACTTTTTATTATTTTTGCTATTAATAAAGGTGTTAATATTTTTGCACTTCTCGTCTCAGCCTGATTCCTGGCACCCTGACAGTCACATAATGGAGCTGCCTATTATACACTACGCAACATATCAGCATCACACTAATTTATGAACACAGTGATAGTTAAATCAACTCCTATTCACATAGAACATAATGGATGTCTGTGATAAATAATACACCATTATGTGAACCTAGTGCGAATAAAATATATATCTGGATTGCCATTTGAAGTGCATAGTAACAAATCAAATTATATAGAACTGAAATATGCACAATCATACAATATATGAATTGATATTGCTGATAACTTTATATTCTAAGGAGCTAACTAAAGATCACTACCACATACAGGGTCACTGATATGTCCAACTGATTCTCTTTACCTTAGGACATTTCATATGGCGATTGTTATGGTATAACCCAGATATCAAGGGTTAATACCAGATGAAAGATGCCCTTAATACGGGGATGCAACACACGAACCCAGTTAATACACCGACGGGGAATATACACAAAATCTTTCTCTCCTAAAACAGGCAAAAGAATAATCCAAAGTAGCAATTCCCCCCAAACTTGAGACCAAGCTCCGTCTTGAGGGTAAAACAGGAATACCTTTATTGAGGGTTACATGCCTGGTATTTAAGCAGGTCTCCCACCTGGTGGTCACTCCGCTTGGTACCAGTAAACCCCTCCTCTCCATCCTGGAGATAATTGGTAAGAAATCCAATTATCTCCATGGCTAGAGGAAAAACGCTCTTTTACAGGATACAATAAAAATACATTACATAAACAATTAAACAATCAAACACAAGAAAACAATGGATTCCTTCCTGGCACCTAGCAGTCTGGACTCTGGAGGGGATTACACAAGGTGAAAGCGTATCACCTAAACCTAATTACAGTAAACAATAGCTGATGCCAGGAAACCTGTATCAGAAAATACAGTTTCTCAAAAACTGAACAAGGAGAGAGTTAACCCCTTTAGTACTGTTGGATTCACACCCTGTACCTATAATGGGCACAGGGTGACTTAAACATAATGCCAGAATCCATAATCCGTAGGGAGGTTGGCAGTTTCAGCGGTGTTCGGGAGATTAAAAAACAAACGGGGAAGTACGGACAGGAAATCATACGAATCCACACAAATTAACCAGGAGAGCCACATAGTTCCAGGACAGAGGGGTCTGTCACACAGCTCCCTCCTTGTGGGACACTCCGGCAGACCCAGCTTGACCCTTTGGCGGGTCAACTTGGGGATGACCGGACTAGGAGGTGGTAGGAATGTCAGTTTGCCGGGATAATCCATCTGCATTCCCGTTCTGCTTACCGGGCCGGTAGCTGATGGTGAAGTTATAGGGTTGGAGGGCTAAACTCCATTGCAGCAATCTACCATTGTCTCCTGAGACCCCTTTAAGCCAGACTAAGGGATTGTGGTCCGTTATGAGAGAGGATTCCTGTCCGTATAAATAAGGGCTCAACTTCTTCAGTGCCCAGACCAGGGTTAAACATTCCTTCTCCACTGCCGCATAACTTTCTTCTCAAGGTAACAACTTTCTGCTTAAGTATGCAACAGGGTGCTCTCCTCCATCCTCCCCGACTTGGCTCAGCACAGCCCCCAGTCCATACATGGAAGCATCTGTATGAACGAGAAAATGTTTGTTAGGGACTGGGGCAGCCAAGACAGGGGCATTCACAAGAGCCTGCTTCAGTGCTTGAAATGCGGCTTCACATGTTGGAGACCACAGGACCTGCTTAGGGAGGTTCTTCTTAGTTAGGTCAGTCAGGGGCTTGGCGATAGTACTGTAGTCCGGGACAAAACGTCGGTAGTACCCTGCCGTCCCCAAGAAGGCTAGCACTTGGGTCTTAGTGATAGGTGTGGGCCAGTTAGCCACAGCCTCTACCTTGGCTGGCTCCGATCTCTGGCTCCCACACCCCACTCTGTGACCCAAGTACTGTACTTCAGCCATACCTAGATGGCACTTGTCTGGTTTCAAGGTCAGGCCAGCGGCCCGAATCCTGGCCAGGACCACCCCTACATAGACTAGATGTTCCTCCCAGGACTCACTGTAGACCGCAATGTTATCCAGGTATGCACAAGCAAATTCCTGGAAGCCATCGAGAAGTCTATCCACCATACGCTGGAAGGTAGCTGGAGCATTCTTCATCCCAAAGGGCATGACCTTAAACTGGTACAGGCCAAATGGGGTGACAAATGCTGACATGGGGATAGCATCCTCAGCCAGGGGAATCTGCCAATAGCCCTACACAGGTCTATGGTGGTCAGATAGTGTCCCCTAGCAATACGGTCTAGTAATTCGTCTACCCGGGGCATCGGGTAGGCATCAGTGGTGGTCCTTTCGTTGAGTCGCCTGTAGTCCACACAGAACCAGGTGGTCCCATCTTTCTTAGGTACCAGGACTACAGGCGAAGCCCAAGGGCTATCGGAGTGTTCGATGACTCCCAGCCGAGCCATCTCCTGTATCTCCTTCGCATTCCTTCTAGGACTGCGTCAGGGATACGGTAGGGGGGCTGTCGCAGGGGATTCTGTCCAGGGGTCTCTACCTTATGTACAACTAGGGTAGTGTAGCCGGGCTCTTGGGAGAACGTCACCTGCTTCTCCCACAGAAGCTATCTTGCCTGTACCTTCTCTGTAGGGTTTAACCGGTCCCCTAGCTGCACAAGACTAGTGAGGTCAGTCTGGGGTTCCTTCTCTAGTAAGTCAGGCAGGGGTAAATTCTCTGGGTCATCTGCAGCAGGGGCACACACTGCAGTGACATCATCTGGCCTCTCCTGATACTCCTTCAGAATGTTCACATGAAAGGATCGCTGGATCCTTTCATCTGCACAGCTGGCTATAATATAGGTAGTATCACACACCTGAGCTAACACCTTATACGGGCCCTGCCAAGATGCTTGCATCTTGTTTGTCCTCACAGGCTTGAGCACCAAAACTTTCTATCCAACCTGGAAGACCAGCTGCCGGGCACCCCGATCGTACCCCCTCTTCTGTCTCCCCTGGGCCACCTGGAGATTCTCCCTTACCATCAGGGACAGTTTCTCGATGCGGTCCCGGAGTTCTAGGACATATGGTACTATGGGGGTCCCCTGCTGCTCTGTCTCTCCCTCCCAGTGTCCTCTAATGAGATCCAGGGGTCCGTGGACCCTTCTCCCATAGAGTAACTCAAAGGGAGAGAACCCAGTAGATTCCTGGGGCACCTCTCTGTACGCAAATAACAGATGAGGCAGGAATCGCTCCCAGTCTCTGCAAGTGTCAGTAAAGGTCCTCAGCATCTGCTTGAGGGTGCCATTAAAGCGCTCGCAGAGACCGTTAGTCTGCGGGTGAACTGAACAGTGGTTTAATCCTGCACACCTTCCACAGCTGCTGGGTGAGCACAGCGGTAAACTTGATCCCCTGATCAGAGAGAATCTCCTTAGGGAACCCGACCCTAGTAAAAACCTTAGCCAGGGCATTAGCTACTGTCTCTGCCTCTATATTAGACAGTGCTACTGCCTCTGGGTAATGAGTGGCATAATCCACCACGGTGAGAATATACTTCTTACCTGATAGACTAGCTCTGGCTAGTGGACCCACAATGCCAACGGCTATGTGGGAAAAAGGTTCCCCAATGATAGGCATAGACATAAGCCTAGCTTTTGGGTAATTCCCCCACTTACCCACCTGTTGACAGGTGTCACAAGTACTACAATATACCCGCACATCTCGGTTAAAATTGGGCCAGAAGAATTTTTGGGTGATCCTATGAGCTGTGCGGTGGGACCCTAGATGTCCAGCTAATGGTACATCATGCCCAATCCGCAGAATCTCTTGCCGGTATTTCACAGGCACCACCAGCTGCTGATTCTGCGGAGGGGCAGTACTTTTCTGGGAAGTTTTAGGGATTCTATATAGCCTATCCCCCACCCACTCATAATGTTCCCCATCTACCCCCTCTTCTCCAGCATCTGCCCTAGCCCTATACTTCTGAAGGGTCGAATCCTCCCGGGTTTCCTTCCCGTACGTCTCTGGGGTATCCCAGCCTAAGGGGGCCTGATCTAGGGTAAAAGTCTGGGGAGAGAGTCTTACCTGTCTCTCAGCAGCAGGTGGGTCGGTTTCAGCGGCACGGGTCTGGGCACGGGTAGTCACAGGGTTAACATCAGTGGGACCCATCAAAGCGTAGGCAGAAACAAGGGGGCCAAGTCATTTCCAAGGAGAACATCAGCTGGTAAATCCTTCATGACCCCCACATTCACATAGACTGGCCTGTTTGTGACATGAATAGCTGTTTTAAGCACTTGTTACTGCATGTTTGCATCAAGTTTTTAATTATTTCCAATAAAATATGAACGTTTTATAAACAGCAGCATCCTACAATTTTTTGAAGCTACTACGGCAGAGGAGAGGGCCGTTGTTTGATGCAGCTGGGCGTGCAGTCCTAATCACCCGTTGGAGCTCCGGTGATTTACACTTACTTTTTACTGCCAGGATCGGTGTACACTTTAAACAGCAGTTTGCATTTGGTCTATCAAGTCTATCAAGTCCGTACCGCAATTGGTTAGAAGTAGTCACGTACAGAGTGACGTCAGATGCCATCGGAGTAATCCCACGATCACGGATGTGTGGTGAGGTCGAGAACCGAGGCTAAGGAATGACCATGATTAGACGGGTGAGACTGTGGAGTTAACTGGAGAAGGTGAGACCATTTGCTTTGCTTATTATAGCCCACCGCTAGCAGTTCGGATTGAAGAATCGGCGGAGCACCGCTCACTTTTGTTTCCCCACATTCACATGTCTAGCGCCCACTCCCCAATCCAAATGTACCCGGGCAACAGGTAGGCGGAACACAGCGCCCCCTGCTACCCTCACAGCCACAGTGTCTCCGGTGTGCTGGTTCTCGGACACCAAGTTCTTTTGGAGCAAGGTCATGGTAGCACCAGTATCTTGTAGACCACTGACCTCCTTCCCATTCACTTTAACCAGTTGCTGGTGCTGCTGTTGGTTTTCCCGGTGGGCAGCTTGCACGGGTCTGCTTCATGTAGGATGCCCCAGCATTCTTCCTCCTCTACGCAGTGGGCAGCAGGCTGGGGGTTACGTGGGTTTCCGCTGGCGGGGCTCCTCCAGGACTGTGCTTGGTTCGCTGTGTTTAGTCAACACTCTGGTCTTTTGTACCCTAGTTGCTTATATCTGAAGCACCGAATGGGCTGTGAGTAGTCCCGTGAGTTGAACCGGGCTGGCTGAGGATAGTTTGCGGCTGGAGGTGGTGCTGTAGAGTGGTGCGCCAGGGGTTGACTGTGGGTCAGTACTCCACTCTGGCAGGGGTCTTAGTGGCAGCAGTGTCCAGTTTGCGGGCATCCGTATACTCATCTGCCAGGCAAGCAGCTTCATGCAGTGTGGAGGGTTTACGGTCCTGAACCCACTCTCTAACTCCTGCGGATGACTTGTCAAAGTAATGTTCCATCAGGAATAGCTGCAGTACCTCTTCCCTGGATACGGCTTAACACCCCGCCATCCAGTGAGCTGCTGTGCGGTGCACCCTACATGCCCACTCGACGTAGGAATTTCCAGCTAGTTTAACAGTGTCTCTGAACCGCCTCCTGTATGCCTCCGGTGTAACTGCATACCTGGAGAGCAGAGGCTCTTTTACAGCATTATAATCCCTGATTTCCTCATCCGGAATGGCCCGAAAAGCCTTACTGGCATGGCCGGATAATTTTCCGGATAACATCGTGACCCAGTCCTCTGCGGGTACCTTGTGTAGGCGCACATTGACTCTCAAAATCCGCAAGGTATTCATCAATCTCTCCTTCTGTTTCAATGAAGTTTTTAAAAGCTGCAAAACGTACTTTTCTCTTTTCCACTGGGGTTGCTGTGACTTGGGTTGCTGCAGCGCCGCTTTGGCGAAGTAGGTTGGCCTCCACAGCGGCTATGACCCGGTCGATAATTTCTGTAGTCGGGTTGGGACCATAATGTGCCAGTCTTATTTTAACCGCCCGGTCAAAGCTTGCTTCTTCGGGGGTTCTGTCTGATATGCTGGGCCCATTGGTTCCTTCGGTCCCTGGTACTCCATCCATCTCGGTCAGTATTGTAATGATCTCCCTCTTCCTGAGGTTACTGGCTTGTCGGCCCCGTTGTTCTAGCAGGTCTTTAAGGGTAGGTCTTTTCAGCCTTTCAAACGGCACTCCCATTAGGTCCGGATGTGTAGTTGCTCTTCGGGGCGATGAGGACCATCCCGTCGCTTGCCACCAGTTGTTATGGTATAACCCGGATATCGAGGGTTAATACCAGATCAAAGATGTCCTTAATACGGGGATGCAACACACAAACCCAGTTAATACACCGACGGGGAAAATACACAAAATCTTTCTCTCCTAAAACAGGCAAAAGAATAATCCAAAGTAGCAATTCCCCCCAAACATGAGACCAAGCTCTGTCTTGAGGGTAAAACAGGAATACCTTTATTGAGGGCTACATACCCAGTATTTAAGCAGGTCTCTCACCTGGAGGTCACTCCCCTTGGTACCAGTAAACCCCTCCTCTCTATCCTGGAGATAATTGGGAAGAAATCCAATTATCTCCATGGCTAGAGGAAAAACGCCCTTTTACAGGATACAATAAAAATACATTACATAAACAATTAAACAATCAAACACAAGAAAACAATGGATTCCTTCCTGGCACCTAGCAGTCTGGACTCTGGAGGGGATTACACAAGGTGAAATCTTATCACCTAAACCTAATTACAGTAAACAATAGCTGATGCCAGGAAATCTGTATCAGAAAATACAGTTTCTCAAAAACTGAACAAGGAGAGAGTTAACCCATTTAGTACTGTTGGATTCACACCCTGTACCTATAAAGGGCACAGGGTGACTTAAACATAATGCCAGAATCCATAATCCGTAGGGAGGTTGGCAGTTTCAGCGGTGTTCGGGAGATTAAAAAAAAGAATAAACGAACGGGGAAGTACGGACAGGAAATCATACGAATCCACACAAATTAACTAGGAGAGCCACATAGTTCCAGGACAGAGGGGTCTGTCACAGAGATAATAACTCTATAATGTGCTTGACAGGGCACCATTCAGGGGCGTGAGAACGTATATGAAGTATGGATGCATTTTACCATACTTGCATAACGGAGCAAATAATACGTTTATGCCAATGTTTCACAGTTATAACACACCTAAGATATTGAGTGACATTATAATATAAACCCATATGATACTTCTCTGTAATGAGTGCTTGGTACAACACGATCAGGATTGATATCAGTATTTTAAATTATCAATGACTTATACTGTTTGTGTTTACAATATTTGAAATCACCCCTAGTCTTACGTCATCCACCAATTATGCAACTATGAGCTGCCTTTACAGGCCCCTAGAATAGACAAGCACTTGTGATTTGCCATAGAGGGGGCCGGTCTAGCGGATTTTAGAACTGATTGGATAAGCAGCATACGTGTTATAATTGGGGAACAAGGGGGCGTCGGATGGCCAGGGAGCCTCCAGTTGGCTGATTACTGATTACTCGATAGTGTATATGATATGGTGGCACCCGGGCTTCTGTTTGCTAAAATTCTTAACATTGACAAAGGCTGCTTAGTCAGCCGAAACACGTTTGTTACTATTTACACCATTTAGTATATCTTTCACCCCTGACACCTGATGCCGACGGCTGCAGATATCGGCCAGGAAACAGGGGGGTTATTGTACATTTTATTTTTAGTTATTTTGAATTGTTGGTTACCTTATAATAGCAATTATCTCTCTTTTATCATGATTTAAATAAAATATATAGATTTTAATTAGTCATTATTACTCTTTTCATTAGAGAAGAATGTTTATTGAAACCCTTACTTTGGTTGGACCTTCTACAACTCTTTGTTCTTTATACTGTTTATATTTTTAGCTCAGCTTTATCTGAGGCTGACATTACTGTTCTCTCAACCTTTGTTGAACAGTTAGCATAAGCAGTTTCAGATTCTCAAGTATATAACTCTGATTATTTACTTTAGATGTATTTATTTAATTATGTTTACTATATCTATTATTATGATTTAAAATATATTTTATTATCTCTCTCTTGTTAGGATAATAATTTGTTTGATTACTATTATCTCCACTATTTCTGGAGGTTTTGAGATTTTTTTCTGCCCTACTTTTAGTCTGGTGATGTAGTTCAGTTGGTGAATGTCCTGACTACAAACGTTTGTTCTAGATCCAAGGGTCATAGATTAATTTCCCGGCAGGGTTAATACTAGACATGTGCGTTTCGATTCGTTCCGAATACAAATTCGGACGAATTTGTTAAATTCGGAGATTCGGATAGATTTGAATTTCCGAATTACGGTAGTACCGAATCTACCGAATAAATCCGAATTAGTTTGGATTTATTCGGTAGATTCGGATGGCCATGGATTACACTAGTATTGTACAGTATATTAGGTTATATCACTCTGCTATGGGTTACACCTAATATACAGTATTTAATACTAGTCTAATACACAGCACATCCCACCTAACACATACCGAAATTCCAAATTTCCGAATCGAAGTGAATCGAATCGAATTGAACCGAATCCAGCAGAATTTATTCGAATCCGAATGAATCCGAAACAAATTCATTCGAATTTTTCCGAATTCGAATCGATCCGAACCGAAATTCGAAAAAATCCGAATCGTTCCGAACCGAAACAAATTTTTAGATCATGCACAAGTCTACAGCCCTTTGGCCTTTGAGGTCAATTTATTGTGTACCATTTATTTGGGTAATAATAACTACTGTTTTTATCAGCTGCTAATTTGGTTAACTCTGAGTGTAAGCACTGAAGAAGCGTTTTTTTTTATTTTTCTGTGAGAAAAACGCTATATAATTACTAGTTAATAGACTGCATGAAGGTGCGGTTCTCAAACCAGTCCTTCTGGTGGGGGGCAGATTAAATTGTTTTTGGATGAACTCAGTCCAAATTCTATATTATTCTTAGGGTTTGAATAGATTTTTAGAATGAGACCTCCTATGGGAAGAATCTTTCTTTCTCAGTACACTCTGTGAATTTTTTTCAGGAGTAATTATGCCAGTTCTTTTTTCAGGAACAGGTATTGTGGTGCTTCCTTATTTGGATGGTATCTTGGTATTAGCTTAAACTTTTCTTTTATTAAAGCCGGACAGATAGCTCAGCATGCTAATGCGCTGTGGCTCAGTTCTGTAGTAACCTGAGGGTTGCAGGTTCGATTCCTGGTGAGCCATCCAGCCTTTCATCCTTTCCGAGGTCGATTAAATGAGCAGCGTCTTGAGTCCCTTACGGGTGATTAGATGTGCTTTACAAGTACCCAATACATACATATGAAAGAGCAGTATTCAAATATATGGACTTTTCTTTTTGTGGAATCCCTCATGAATCAACTAAGTTTTGTTTCTTCAAAACATGGTTAGAGGATTTAATTTATCTAAGAGTTTTGTGATTCCTCAGACAAGGGTCTCTTCTTTTTGGGTTTCTAGATGGATTATGTGTTCATGTCTTTGTCTTTATCGGACAAAAGTCAATTGTAATTGGCGTTAGCCTGTCTAACTTACAGTCTAGAACATTTCTTTCAGTATCTATGTGGATGGAAGTTTTAGGTCTCATAACTGCAGCATCAGGCGTGGTTCCCTTTGCTCATTTTTCTCTGAGATCTCTTTTTGCTTTGCATACTAAATCTATGATACAGGGTTTGTTTTTAGATATCACAGTTGATATTTATAAATCCTAACACTTTACTCTCTCTGTTTTGGTGATTAGTCTATAATCATTTTATCCAGGGGGCCTCCTTTTGGTCATCCTTCCTGGACTGTAAGTTTAATGGATGCAAGTCTTGCAGGTTGGGGAAATGTCTGAGGGTCTTTTTGACAGTACAAGGGGTTTGAGAACTTCAAGAGGCAAGGTTTCCAATCAATATTTTAGAACTCTGTGCTATTTTTCAGAGCTCTTTCAGGCTTGGCCTCTTTTAGGAGAGAACTTTTTCATTTTTTGTTTTAAGACAGACAATATCACTTACTGTGGCATATGTCAATCAACAATAGGGACTCGTAGTTCCTTAGCAATTAAGAAGTATCTTGAATACGTTCTTAGATGGAATTCATCTCCTGTCTATTTTCTACGATTTTAGACATTTGTGAGGTGGATTATCTTGGCTGAATGAAGTACCAAGACTTATCCAGGAGCCTAGTCGAAACGAACTTAAGCTCACCCACTAGTTGCACCTCCCTCCAAAAGGTGTAACACACAGATATCACCAAAAAAGAAAAAAAGAAAAAAAAAGAATGTGGGGAGCGCCCCAGAGAGGCTATCCGCTTTAAGCTTATTAATTCAATTTCTTAGTCTGCCAAACATTTATCATTCAATCTATATGGAGATGTCCATCAAGTTATAAAAAAATGTTTCTTACAATAAATAAATGAATTATCACAATTTTATTTTCTGTTAAAATGAATTACATAAAAAGATGTAGGCTAAATTTTAATTAAATTAGCTACAAGACACCGGTGTCCTATCACAAACAACTATTCTCATAAGCAACTAATCTCATCAAATATAAAATGAATATATAATACACTAGTTCAAATACTAAATATGAAAACTTGATACAAAGTTGAAGCAACAATTTCTGCTATATAAAAACAAAGTTAGTAATCAATTGATACAACAACATACACAGGTTAATTAACTGAATTGGTTTGCTGATTCAGTATCTCCTTTAATGTTCCAATATAACACTTTTTTTGCTAGCGTATCATGGGTATAATCACATTCAGGCAAAGTTATTTCAATACGGCAACAATTAATATTCAGTTCAAAGTTGTCACCACTTTAAAGCTTGGGGAGATAGTACCTTGTTTTTCATGCAGGCATCTGAGATGGTTCCACTAGTGCCTGTACTGCCCCTGGTCGGCTGAAGGTTCACAAAGTAATGCTGAAGATGCCGCTCGTCAGCGGTTATTGAATCTCCGGTTTGTTTACCTTTGAGGTCCGGTGTTTCGTTTCACTCTGACGCTGGTGTTGCGGTTATGGGAGTTAAGCTGTACACTGCAAATCTGGTCCGTCTGACTTGCTGCTGGGGCAATAGGAGTCGAAGATTTGAATAAGTGCGCGCACCACCATACGAGAAGCTGATTGGTGAAACGAAACACCGGACCTCAAAGGTAAACAAACCGGAGATTCAACAACCGCTGACGAGCGGCATCTTCAGCATTACTTTGTGAACCTTCAGCCGACCAGGGGCAGTACAGGCACTAGTGGGACCAGTCAGGAAAGGGTCTAACGCTCACTTTGCAGCCGCGACTTTTCCATGCCGCAGATCCCCCTACGCCATTTGTGTATCCTATCTTTTCAATGGGATCTTTCTAACGCCGGTATTTAGAGTCGTGGCTGAAGTGATCGTTAGAAATCTAACGACAAAACTCCAGCCACAGAAAAAAGTCAGTAGTTAAGAGCTTTCTGGGCTAACGCCAGTTCATAAAGCTCTTAACTACTGTGCTCTAAAGTACACTAACACCCATAAACTACCTATGTACCCCTAAACCAAAGTCCCCCCACATCGCCGCCACTCTATTTAAATTTTTTAACCCCTAATCTGCTGCTCCGTACACCGCCACCACCTACGTTATCCCTATGTACCCCTAATCTGCTGCCCCTAATACCGCCGACCCTATATTATATTTATTAACCCCTGCATATTATTATTAACCCCTAATCTGCCGCTCCGTACACCGCCGCAACCTATGTTATCCCTATGTACCCCTAATCTGCTGCCCCTAATACCGCCGACACCTACATAATATTTATTAACCCCTAATCTGCCGCCCCCGCTATCGCTGACACCTGCATATTTTTTTTAACCCCTAATCTGCCGCTCCGTACACCGCAGCAACCTACATTATACCTATGTACCCCTAATCTGCTGCCCCTAACACAGCCGATCCCTATATTATATTTATTAACCCCTAATCTGCCGCCCCCAACGTCGCCTCCACCTACCTACAATTATTAACCCCTAATCTGCAGACCGGACCACACCGCTACTATAATAAATGTATTAACCCCTAAAGCTAAGTCTAACACTAACACCCCCCTAACTTAAATATAATTTAAATCTAACAAAATAAATTAACTATTATTAAATAAATTATTCCTATTTAAAGCTAAATACTTACCTGTAAAATAAACTCTAATATAACTACAATATAAATTATAATTATATTGTAGCTATTTTAGGATTAATATTTATTTTACAGGCAACTTTGTATTTATTTTAACCAGGTACAATAGCTATTAAATAGTTAATAACTATTTAATAGTTACCTAGTTAAAATAATTACAAAATTACCTGTAAAATAAATCCTAACCTAAGTTACAATTAAACCTAACACTACACTATCAATAAATTAATTAAATACAATACCTACAAATAAATACAATTAAATAAACTAACTAAAGTACAAAAAATAAAAAATAACTAAGTTACAAAAAATAAAAAAATATTTACAAACATTAGAAAAATATTACAACAATTTTAAACTAATTACACCTACTCTAAGCCCCCTAATAAAATAACAAAGCCCCCAAAATAAAAAAAGGCCCTACCCTATTCTAAATTAAAAAAGTTCAAAGCTCTTTTATCTTACCAACCCTGAAAAGGGCCATTTGCGGGGCATGCCCCAAAGAATTCAGCTCTTTTGCCTGTAAAAAAAAACATACAATACCCCCCCAACATTACAACCCACCACCCACATACCCCTAATCTAACCCAAACCACCCTTAAATAAACCTAACACTAAGCCCCTGAAGATCTCCCTACCTTGTCTTCACCACACCGGGTCCCAATCTGTCCAGAAGAGCCTCCGAAATCTTCATCCAAGCCCAAGCGGGGGCTGAAGAGTGACGTCCATCCTCCGGCTGAAGTCTGGATCAAAGCGGCAAATGAAGAAGTCCATCTTCGGGAAGAAATCTTCATCCTATCCGGGCAGAAGAGGACATCCGGACCGGCAAACATCTTCATCCAAGCCGCATCTTCTATGTTGTTCCATCCGATGACGAGCGGCTGATCTTGAAGACCTCTTGAGCTCAACAAAAGAAAAGGGGGCGCCCTTGAGAGTATCTAATAAAAAAATGATAATATGTGATATATGAGGTAGCTCATATGTTACCAATAGGAATGTACCTTTCAGTATAAGTGATGATACACTGATTCAATAGTAACTTGTATATATATTGTGAATAGAGTAAATAGATATTAACCTATACAATTGATAAACACAATGTTAATAGGACAGTTGTATCTCACTCAAAGATAGTGGTTACAGGGTTATAATGATCACTATATTGTCCTTTATAAGAATCTTGATAGTAGAATACCAGGGCAGCAATCTGTAGTGGTCCAGACCAGGATCCAATTAAGCAATCTAAAATATCAAACAGAGACAGATGCGCCACATGGCCCAATATTGTAGTTTCCAAATGTATGTAGATTTTACTATATAGTTGAACTCACATGTATTGAAGCACCTCACTTGGTGCAAATGACACAGTCTGGGATCTATAACAGTCACCCAGCAGACCGGCCTCTCGAGTTGTTCAGGGTCTATGTAAAATAGAAAACACAAAAAAGCCTATATGGCCTAGTATTGTATGACTAGAGTGATTCCACACCAGATAGTAGTATAAGATTTTGAACTCACATTTGGTGAAGCATCCCCAATGATGCTATAGAGACAGGCTGGGATTAATTCAGTCACCCAACAGACTTAACTCGTGGCATACAGCATGCAATAGTCCTCTCGGTGGTCTTTAGGTCAGTTATATCCTCAGATAAAAAACAATTCATAGGCAGCAAGTGTTTTTAGTAAAAGTTAAAATCACTTTAATAAAATAATAATAGTAGTAATAGATTGCATATTATTTTATTAAAGTGATTTTAACTTTTACTAAAAACACTTGCTGCCTATGAATTGTTTTTTATCTGAGGATATAACTGACCTAAAGACCACCGAGAGGACTATTGCATGCTGTATGCCACGAGTTAAGTCTGTTGGGTGACTGAATTAATCCCAGCCTGTCTCTATAGCATCATTGGGGATGCTTCACCAAATGTGAGTTCAAAATCTTATACTACTATCTGGTGTGGAATCACTCTAGTCATACAATACTAGGCCATATAGGCTTTTTTGTGTTTTCTATTTTACATAGACCCTGAACAACTCGAGAGGCCGGTCTGCTGGGTGACTGTTATAGATCCCAGACTGTGTCATTTGCACCAAGTGAGGTGCTTCAATACATGTGAGTTCAACTATATAGTAAAATCTACATACATTTGGAAACTACAATATTGGGCCATGTGGCGCATCTGTCTCTGTTTGATATTTTAGACCTCTTGAGCTCGCATTCTATTGGCTGTTCCGATCAGCCAATAGAATGCGAGCTCAATCTGATTGGCTGATCCAATCAGCCAATCGGATTGAACTTGAATCTGATTGGCTGATTCCATCAGCCAATCAGAATTTTCCTACCTTAATTCCGATTGGCTGATAGAATCCTATCAGCCAATCGGAATTCGAGGGACGCCATCTTGGATGACGTCCCTTAAAGGAACCTTCATTCTTCAGTTGGACGTCGAACGAAGAGGATGGATCCGCGCCGGAGGTCTTCAAGATCAGCCGCTCGTCATCGGATGGAACAACATAGAAGATGCGGCTTGGATGAAGATGTTTGCCGGTCCGGATGTCCTCTTCTGCCCGGATAGGATGAAGATTTCTTCCCGAAGATGGACTTCTTCATTTGCCGCTTGGATCCAGACTTCAGCCGGAGGATGGACGTCACTCTTCAGCCCCCGCTTGGGCTTGGATGAAGATTTCGGGCTTAGTGTTAGGTTTATTTAAGGGGGGTTTGGGTTAGATTAGGGGTATGTGGGTGGTGGGTTGTAATGTTGGGGGGGGTATTGTATGTTTTTTTTTACAGGCAAAAGAGCTGAATTCTTTGGGGCATGCCCCGCAAAGGGCCCTTTTCAGGGCTGGTAAGGTAAAAGAGCTTTTCTATTTTAATTTTAGAATAGGGTAGGGCATTTTTTTATTTTGGGGGTCTTTGTTATTTTATTAGGGGGCTTAGAGTAGGTGTAATTAGTTTAAAATTGTTGTAATATTTTTCTAATGTTTGTAAATATTTTTTTATTTTTTGTAACTTAGTTCTTTTTTATTTTTTGTACTTTAGTTAGTTTATTTCATTGTATTTATTTGTAGGTATTGTATTTAATTAATTTATTGATAGTGTAGTGTTAGGTTTAATTGTAGATAATTGTAGGTAGTTTATTTAATTTATTTATTGATAGTGTAGTGTTAGGTTTAATTGTAACTTAGGTTAGGATTTATTTTACAGGTAATTTTGTAATTATTTTAACTAGCTAACTATTAAATAGTTATTAACTATTTAATAGCTATTGTACCTGGTTAAAATAATTACAAAGTTGCCTGTAAAATAAATATTAATCCTAAAATAGCTACAATATAATTATAATTTATATTGTAGCTATATTAGGATTTATTTTACAAGTAAGTATTTAGCTTTAAATAGGAATAATTTATTTAATAATAGTTAATTTATTTAGTTAGATTTAAATTATATTTAAGTTAGGGGGGTGTTAGGGTTAGGGTTAGACTTAGCTTTAGGGGTTAATACATTTATTATAGTAGCGGTGTGGTCCGGTCGGCAGATTAGGGGTTAATAATTGTAGGTAGGTGGAGGCGACGTTGGGGGCGGCAGATTAGGGGTTAATAAATATAATATAGGGGTCGGCTGTGTTAGGGGCAGCAGATTAGGGGTACATAGGGATAACGTAGGTTGCGGCGGTGTATGGAGCGGCAGATTAGGGGTTAATAATAATATGCAGGTGTCAGCGATAGCGGGGGCGGCAGATTAGGGGTTAATAAATATAATATAGGGGTCGGCTGTGTTAGGGGCAGCAGATTAGGGGTTCATAGGGATAACATAGGTTGCGGTGGTGTACGGAGCGGCAGATTAGGGGTTAATAATAATATGCAGGGGTCAGCGATAGCGGGAGCGGCAGATTAGGGGTTAATAAGTGTAAGGTTAGGGGTGTTTAGACTCGGGGTTCATGTTAGGGTGTTAGGTGCAGACTTAGGAAGTGTTTCCCCATAGGAAACAATGGGGCTGTGTTAGGAGCTGAACGCTGCTTTTTTGCAGGTGTTAGGTTTTTTTTTCAGCTCAAACTGTCCCATTGTTTCCTATGGGGGAATCGTGCACAAGCACGTTTTTGAAGCTGGCCGCGTCCCTAAGCACCGATGGTATCGAGAGTTGAAGTGGCGTTAAATATGCTCTACGCTCCCTTTTTTGGAGCCTAACGCAGCCCTTCTGTGAACTCTAAATTCCAGCGGTATTTAAAAGGTGCGGGGAAAAAAAAGCCAGCGTAGCTAACGCACCCCTTTGGCCGCAGAACTCTAAATCTAGCCATAAGAAATTGAATTAATAAGCTTAAAGCGGATAGCCTCTCTGGGGCGCTCCCCATTCTTTTTTTCTTTTTTTTCTTTTTTGGTGATTATCTTGGCTGTCAGTCTTTACATCCGGGAGAGTGGTGTCTCTATACAGATGTGTTTTCTCAATTTCCCAGGTACCTTTTCAGATTCAGGGATCCTCAGGTAGAGATGGTGGATGCATTAGCAGTGTCTTGGTTTTGCAACCTGACTACATATTTCTGCCTCTGTTTTTTTCTTCCATAGGGGATTTCCAAGATCCTATTGGAACAGTGCCATGTGTTTCTGATAGCATCAGCATGGCCTCACAGGTTTGGTATTTGGATCTTGTTCGGATGTCCTGTTGCCATCCTTGGCCACTTTCTCTTTGGCCAGCCCTCTTGTTTTAGGGGCTATTTTTCCATTGGGATCTCAAATTACCAATTTGGGGGTATGGAAATTGATTAGTGTTTAGTCATAGAGGTTTCTTTGACTCAGTTTTTATCGCTATGTTGCAGGCTGATAAGTCTGTTTCAAGGAACATGTATTATCAAGTTTGGAAAACCTATATTTTATAGTGTTCTTCTCATAAATTCCCTTGTCATTGCTTTAGAATTCCTAGGATTTTTCAGTTTCTTCAGGTTGGTTTGGATAAGTTTGTCTGCAATTATTTTTGAAGGGACAAAAATCTGATCTTTCTGTTTTATTTCCCAGAAAGATTGTTTAAACTTCCTGATATTCACTGTTTTGTTCAGGCTTTTTGGTTTGTATCGAGCCTGTTCATTTATTAATTCTCATTTTTTGAGTCTTAATATGATTCTTTTGGAGTCTTAAAAGAATTTTGCAGGCTCTTTCTTTTGAGCCTATATTTTCTTTAAAGATTATCTACTTTCCTGGAAAGTATTGTTTCTTTTGGCTAGCTCTTCTGCTAGAAGAGTTTCTGATTTATCAGTTCTCTCTTCTGTGTCTCCTTATCTGATTTTTTCATCTAGATAAGTTGTTTTATGGACTTCTTTTTTTCCTAAGGTTGTGCATTTGAACAACATTAGTAGAGAAATTGTTGTTCCTTCCTTTTTTTTTTTTCTAGTCCGAAAGAATTCTTTGAGAGTTCGTTTCATCCTTTGGATGTGGTAAGAGCTTGTAATTCTTTATCAAGGTTATTAGGATTTCAGAAGACTTCTAGTCTATTTGTTGTTTTTCTGGTTTCAGAAAAGGTTAGAAAGCCTCTGCCATTTCTTTGGCATCCTCGTTAAAGCTTTTGTTTTTCAAGGCTTATTTGGAGGCTGGCTCCCGCCTTAAAGATTTACAGCTCATTCTGCTAAATTCAGTCACCATTTCTTGGGCTTTTTCAGAGTGAAGCTTAAGATGATCAAATTTGCAAAGCAGTAGTTTGGTCTTCTTTGTATACTTTTGTTGTTTTTACCATTTTAATGTATTTTGCTTTTTCTGAAGCAGTCTGTGATAAAAAAAGTTATTCAGGCAGCTGTCTCAGTTTGATTCTACTGCTTTTGATTTAAGTTTTTTGAGAAAAACTTAATTATTGTGTGGATTTAATTTCTCGGTGGAAATAGCTGTTGTTATTGTATCCCTCCCTCTCTAGTGACTCTTCTGTGGACTTCCACATCTTGGGTATTTCTATCCCATACGTCACTAGCTCATGGACTCTTGCCAATTACATGAAAGAAAACATCATTTATGTAAGAACTTACCTGATAAATTAATTTCTTTCATATTAGCAAGAGTCCATGAGGCTCACCCTTTTTATGGTGGTTATGTTTTTTTTGTATAAAAGCACAATTTTATTTCCAGTTCCTCTTTTTGTATGCTTTTTTACTCCTTTTTCACAAAGTAGTAAATATTTGTTAAACTGAGTTGTGGGTGTGGTGATGGGTGTATTTATATTATATTTGAGGTTTGGGAAACTTTGCCCCCTCCTGGTAGGATTGTATATTCCATACGTGGACTCTTGCCAATATGAAAGAAATTAATTTATCAGGTAAGTTCTTACATAAATTATGTTTTTTTATTTTTTGTAATTGTAGATTTCATTTTTTTAGTAGTCTTAGGTTTTTTTAATGTGTAATTTAGTTTATTTAATTTGTAGCTATTTTAATTTTAGTATAATAGTAATGTTAGTTTAATATATAGTTTAAACTTGTTTTTTTTAATTTCACATGTAAGTTTTTATTTATTTTAAGATAGGGATATTGTAATTTTAATATAGAGTTAGGGGATTGTTAGGTTTAGGGGTTAATAGTTTAATTTAGTTTTTTGTGATGTGGGGGGCTGTTGGTTTAGGGGTTAATAGGTTTATTTAGTGACAGTGATGTGGGAGGACAGAGGTTTAGGGGTTAATAACTTTATTTAGTGGTGGCGATGTCGGGAGTGGCGGAATAGGGGTTAATAACTTTATTATAGTGTGGCCGATGTTGGGGTGCGGGGGAATAGAGGTTAATAACTTTATTATAGAGGTGGTGATGTCGGGAGCGGCAGATTAGGGGTTAATAACTTTATTTAGGTGTCTGCAATGTCGGGGGCAGCAGATTAGGGGTGTTTAGACGTGGGGTTTATGTTTGGGTGTTAGGTTTAAAGGTAACTTTTTCCCCCATAGACATCAATGGGGTTCCGTTACGGCGATCGCCATTCCGCACTTCAGGAGTTAGTTTTTTTTTAACACTCTCTCCCCATTGATGTCTATGGGGACAGCGTGCACAAGCAAGTCAAAGAAGCCCTTGGATTTTGTGCGGTATGGAACTCATCGCAATCATCAATCATCAATCGCTGGCTTTTAAAAAACTTGTAATGGCAGCGCAAAACTTGTAATCTAGGTATTACTGAGGTGCCTTAATGCTACTAATTAAGACCGGATCATCCAGAAATGGAGAAAAACAACTTTTTCCTCAGAAACATTATGAAGTAAAGCCGGTCATGTGACCGCAACTGCCAAGCTCAAATTACTGCTGCGACAAAGAGAGGCACTAAAAATAGCTTCCTGTTACACTGAGTAACAGAAATAACTGTTTTTTCAAACCGGACAGTTTAAAATGTTGCATTGTTTTATTTTAAAGCAAAGGGGAATTAATTAGCTACTGAAATATAAAATTCAGCCTTACTTTCAGTTTAAACTTGACTTGTTTTATCAAATAAATATGTGTTAGAAAATAAAGCCTAATAAAAACATGTTACCATTTCTTTTTAAAATAGTTTAAATGTTAGTCTCACACATGCTACAGTGCCTGTTTCATGCCCCAGTGTAACCCATACAACAGGATTATCTATGTCCCAATAAAAAAGCAGTCTTTTAATTTGTTAAGTGCATGGTCTCCCCAACTGGAAGAAAAAGCGCTTACCTGCTCCGTCGTCTGGCATGTAGACAGTTACAAGGTATGAGAGGACACATTTCTTCACAGAGACCTTTGAAAAAGAAAGAACAGGAGTAGCCAACTCTGGCTTTCTAAACTAGGGCAGCAATTGCTAGGAAAACACAGTAAGTACCTCTTTACAAGTTCCTAACTGCTTTAAAGCCGCCACTACCCGACTGCAAAGAATAATGTGGAATAAGGCTATACCCCAAAACTTGCTTGTAGATTAAATCAAAATTTTTCTTCAGACAACTAGGGGGATAGTTATCAACGTGTCAACTTTACCTGCCTTCGCCGGTCCAATACGCCCACCTAAGCTCGCCTACCATCGCCGCCGCGGACCTGAAAAAATTTGCCTAAGTTATCAATAATAAGTTGTCAAAAAGCGGGGCGATGAGCAGCGGACTGTGAGAGTTATCACTCATCCGATCTCGATGCTCTTCGGCTTTTTTACAGCTTTATTGCTAGCCTGTCACTAAGCACCCACACTAAACTACACTGTTCTACCCCCTATACCGGCGCCCCCGGAGCCCCCCGCAACTCAATAAAGTTACTAACCCCTAAACCGCCGCTCCTAGACCCCGCCACAACTCTTATAAATGTATTAACCCCTAAACCGCCGCTCCCGGACACCGCCGCAACCTACATTATACCTAGTAACCCCTATCCTGCCCCCCCTATACCGCCGCCCTCTATAATAAAGTTATTAACCCCTATCCTGCTGATCCCGCACCTCGCCGCAACAAAATAAATAGTTTAACCCCTAAACCGCCGCTCCTGGACCCTGCCACAAACTATAATACATTTATTAACCCCTATCCTGCCCCCCACTACACCTCCGCCACTGTAATAAATGTATTAACCCCTAAACCTAAGTCTAACACTAACCCTAACACCCCCCTAACTTAAATATTAATTAAATAAATCTAAATAATATTTCTATTATTAACTAAATTAATCCTATTTAAAACTAAATACTTACCTTTAAAATAAACCCTAATATAGCTACAATATAAATAATAATTATATTGTAGCTATCTTAGGATTTATTTTTATTTTATAGGTAACTTTCAATTTATTTTAACTAGGTACAATAGCTATTAAATAGTTATTAACTATTTAATAGCTACCTAGCTAAAATAAAGAGAAATTTACCTGTAAAATAAAAACTAACCTAAGTTACAATTACACCTAACACTACACTATACTTAAATAAATTATTCTATTATTATACTATTTAAAACTAAATACTTACCTGTAAAATAAACCCTAAGATAGCTACAATGTAATTAATAATTACATTGTAGCTATTTTAGGATTTATATTTATTTTACAGGTAACTTTGTATTTATTTTAGCTAGTTAGAATAGTTATTAAATAGTTATTAACTATTTAATAACTGCCTAGCTAAAAGAAATACAAAATTACCTGTAAAATAAATATAAATCATAAAATAGCTACAATGTAATTATTAATTACATTGTAGCTATCTTAGGGTTTATTTTACAGGTAAGTATTTAGTTAAGTGCTTTTAAACTTTATTATTATTTCATTTTTTATTTTATTTTTTTTCCTGCGTTTTTTGTTGTTGTTGTTCTCTCGCTTGTGGCCTCTCTCTCGCCCTGCTTGTTCTACTCTCGCTTTGGGCAAGCAGTACGGAGTGTGGAAGGTATACTCTCTTTAGTTTGGGATGACCTTTAATGGGTGTCAAAACTTAAAAATACTCTCGTGGAATGTAGGTGGCATAACCTCCCCAATGAAGCATAAACTTGTTATAAAAACCCTCGCTAAACATCATCCAGAGGTAGTGTTCTTACAAGAGACTCACCTAAAAGAAGCAGAAATTCCGAAATTGAAGATAAAATGGGTAGGAGAGGTGTTTGCCACCCCAACAAAAAATAGGAAGGCAGGGGTTGCCATACTGCTGCAAAAAAATTTAGAATATAAGGTTAATAAGGTAGAATATGACCCTGAGGATAGATTCATTATATTGCAAGTAGTGATCAATAAGGTTGATTTTGTTTTTTGTAACATCTATGGCCCAAATACTCACAACCCGGTGTTTTGGGAGAAGATTAAAGTTAAGTTATTCCCATTTGTCTCTCAAAACCTAATCCTAGGGGGAGATTTTAATATTGCAATGTGTCCTGAGATAGATAGACTATCGCAGAAAAAAACAAGAGATTACGATAAAAGAGCAAAGTGTCGGAAACAGGTCTGTCAGAAACTCAAAGTCCTGGACATATGGCGTATTGAGAATCCAGAACCTTTTCCTGTGAGTCAAAAGTACATAGGACATTTTCAAGGATCGATATGCTTTTAATATCAGAATCTTTATCGATTTTGAAATCTAAACCTGAGATTGCTGACATACTTGTCTCGGATCATGCTATCATCTCACTAGCCTTTCCCTCTTTATCTAGACCTAAAGATAGGAATCAAAGTTTTATATTTCCGCGTTTTCTATATAATAACCCTAGATTTGGTTGTTGGTTAAAGCAAAAATGGAAAGATTATGTTACTTTTAATATTGCTCAATTTAGTAATATTGAATCATTCTGGGAGGCATCGAAAGCTGTATTAATAGGGGAAATAAAAGCATATATTAATGTATGGAACAAGAAAGCTAGAGCAACTGAAATTCAGCTCGCTTATCAGGTTAAAAATGCGCTTAGAAATTATTATAACGAAAGATCCACTATTAACTGGAGGAAATATTGTGAGGCAAAAATAATCGGGAGGTTTATCTCAAGAAGAGATCACATAGTGAAGAACTTAAGTTGAATCTTAAATTCAAAGGTTTTCATGGTGTCTCTGCAACCATCTAGCTAATCTAACTAGAAACAGGAAAAGTAAAAATTATATCACAGCTATCAAAGAGGGTAAAGATAGATTTACGGATCCTGAAAACATTAGAAAAGTGTTTCATAAATTTTATCAAAAACTCTATAATAAAACAGACGTTAATGTTACAAATCTGGAAAAATTCTTGGCCCAGATTACACTCCCACAATTTTCTAAAGAATGTTTAGAAAAGTTAAACGCGCGCATTACAGGAGAAGAAATCACCAAAACTATTGAGAAAGTAAAATTAAATAAAGCTGCAGGGCCAGACTTATTACCGGCAGAATTTTATAAACTATTGTCCCAAGAACTTAATTTTACCTTGGAAAGGCTTTACAATGAGTATTTCTCTTCCAGCAACAAGATGTCTAACATCTTTACAGCAGCTAATGTTACTTTGATACCGAAAAAAGATAGGGAAAGAGAGGACCCTGCGTCGTATAGGCCAATATCAATTCTTAACGTAGACTATAAAATTTTAACTTCCATTATTGCAGATAGATTGGCGAATTGCTTACATGAGATTATTCATCCCGATCAGACAGGGTTTATCAAAGGAAGGAACTCGGCTAAAAATATTCGTAAATTAGTGATACTTCTGGATTATTTTTGGAATAGAGACAAAATAAAGAAAGGTACATATGCAGATCTGGCTCTTCTGACAGTAGACGCAGAAAAAGCCTTCGATTCTATCACATGGCAGTATTTATTCTGTGTGTTAGAACGATTTGGGTTTAAAGAACAATTTCTTTATTTTGTTCATAAAATATATCGGATGCCGATTTCATATCTATTGATCAATGGTACACTATCCCCCAAGATAACTCTTGGTATGGGAACAAGGCAAGGGTGTCCGTTGTCTCCGTTGTTGTTCGACATAGCGTTAGAGCCTTTGGCTATATGGTTAAGGCAAAATATTAGTGGTATTTCAATCGGGTCACAAAAGCTGAAAACTCTTCTGTAAGCAGATGATATGTTACTCTTTTTAGATACTACAGCATATCATATACCTTTAGTTTTGCAAATCTTTACTGAATTTGGCTCATTCTCGGGGTATAAAATTAATTTCGAAAAAAGCGAGTTACTTTGGATTCATAAATCAAAAGCAAGTTATTCAAATCATCCCTTTAAAGTCGTTGACCACTTTAAATATTTAGGGATAACTCTACATAGAAATCCCCAAAGATGGTATGAGCTGAATTTTGTAGCTCTACTTAAGAAGATTAAAATCAATCTCGACGTTTGGTCCTCTTTTCCCCTATCTATATCAGTGCCTGTTAATCTAATAAAAATTATTGTACTTCCCCAGATTTTGTACCTACTACAAAATCTCCCACTATTTCTCCTAAAATCGGATCTCAGAAAGTTTGAGCAATACATATCTAATTTCATTTGGAGTAATAAGAAACCCTGCATAGCTTTGATGAAACTAATGCAAAAAAAGTGTTTTGCTGGCCTAGCTCTCCCTAGTTTAAAAATATATAACATTGCAACGCTAGTTAAATTTGCCCTTGATTGGATCTCCGATTCTAATAATTTTGCTACTATTGAATTAGAGAGTCAATGCATTGTCCCGTTTTCATTAAAAGCAATGTTACATAACAGGATTAAGCAGATTTCTCCTAAAATAGCAATGTTTTCCTCCATCAAAAACATAATCATAGCTTGGCATAAATTTTGCAAGGAACTAGAAATAGATCCGTATTTCTCTAAATATTTGCCCATAAGAGGTAACCCAGAGTTCGTGCCTGGAATACAATATAGGGTCTTTAAAAAATGGGAAGAGAACGGGCTGGCAAGGGTATCTCAGGTTCTAGTAGACTCACGGCAAATGTACCCATCAGGTATTCTCTTTCAACAATTTAACTTAGCAAGGGATAACCTATTTGCGTATTTTCAAATCAGGCATTTCGTGCAGAAGTCATTGCCAGGGGAGGATTGGCAGTCTGAGTGGGACAAGATTGATACATATATTGATAACTTTTCAAGGGGCAAAACCTCAATCTCGCTCATATATGATATAATGTTAGCTAAACAAGGCGCATTAGGGGTGGAGAAAATCTGTAAAAACTGGGAGAATACTTTTTCTATCTTAAACCCGGAAATGGTTGTCCAAAGTTGTGCAACAGTATACAAATGTATTCTTCCCATCTCCATAAAAGAGTCTCATTTTAAATTAATTAATAAATATTATTTACCTCCGTCTAGACTGGCACAGTATTACCCTTCTCAATCTTTTCTGTGTCCACGGTGCTCTCATATTAACGCTAATCTAATACATATGTTATGGTCATGTCCTAAGATCAACCAATTCTGGTTGAAAATTCAGTACTGGGTTAACCAGTCCTTTAACTTAGACAGTCATTTCACCCCTGATTTGGTAGTGTTTCTCAGAATAGATAATCAAATAAAAAATATCTTTGTAGATTCTTTTACAGCTATTATTCTTATAGCTAGGTTCCTTATATTTAAGAATTGGCGATTATATAAGGCCCCTCCCTTTTCTCTTGTTCTTAAAGAGATTCAGTCGCAGATAATATTCGAAGCCTTTCACACTCATCTCTCTACTGAAAAGTATATCAGTAAATTTATTTACAGATGGCTGCCAATTATTACATCTTATCCATTGCCAGTTGAGAAAAATATTCTGTTTCCTTTTTTAAGTTCTCAGACTTTTGTAGATTTTAGTGGCACATGGCATGTTTCCTCCGTTATGGGTGTCTAATGCAAGGGAAATGGGCTAGGGAGAAAGCCGTTTTCTTTGGAATAATAGGGAGGGGGAGGCTACAGGTGAAGAGAAAACCTTTTTTTTTTTTTTGTCACTCTCGTGGTGACAAAGGGAAACAGCAGGATTCCATTAAGTCGTAATTATGTATGACTTTTTGCAGGCGGAGAAAGTCTTTTTTATTTTTTTCTTATTATGTTTTTTTTTTTTTAATCTTTTTGTCTTTGTTAAAGGTAATATACAAAGTACTTGTAATCTATACTCATTGGCTTGATGTGCTATTGCCAATATTTATGTCATTTTCGTTCTGTATTGCCGAATCTGGCATTATTTTTGTTGTCTTATTTTTCTTAAAAAGCTAATAAAAAGAAGTAAAAAAAAATAAAAATTGTTGTAATATTTTTTAAATGTTTGTAACCTATTTTTTTTTTGTAAGTTAGCTTTTTTTATTTTTTGTACTTTAGTTAGTTTATGTAATTGTATTTAATTGTAGTTATTTATATTTAATTTATTTAATGATAGTGTAGTGTTAGGTTTAATTGTAACTTAGGTTAGGATTTATTTTACAGGTAAATTTCAGTTTATTTTAGCTAGGTAAGCTATTAAATAGTTAATAACTATTTAATAGCTATTGTACCTAGTTAAAATAAATTGAAAGTTACCTGTAAAATAAAAATAAATCCTGAGATAGCTACAATATAATTATTATTTATATTGTAGCTATATTAGGGTTTATTTTACAGGTAAGTATTTAGTTTTAAATAGGAATAATTTATTAAAGTATAGTGTAGTGTTAGGTGTAATTATAACTTAGGTTAGGATTTATTTTACAGGTAAATTTCAGTTTATTTTAGCTAGGTAAGCTATTAAATAGTTAATAACTATTTAATAGCTATTGTACCTAGTTAAAATAAATTGAAAGTTACCTGTAAAATAAAAATAAATCCTAAGATAGCTACAATATAATTATTATTTATATTGTAGCTATATTAGGGTTTATTTTAAAGGTAAGTATTTAGTTTTAAATAGGATTAATTTAGTTAATAATAGAAATATTATTTAGATTTATTTAATTAATATTTAAGTTAGGGGGTGTTAGGGTTAGTGTTAGACTTAGGTTTAGGGGTTAATAAATTTATTACAGTGGCGGCGGTGTAGTGGGGGGCAGGATAGGGGTTAATAAATGTATTATAGGTGGCGACGGTGTAGGGGGGGCAGATTAGGGGTTAATAAATTTAATATAGGTTGCGGCAGAGTCCGTGAGCGGCGGTTTAGGGGTTAAACATTTTATTTAGTTGCGGCGAGGTGCGGGATCAGCAGGATAGGGGTTAATAACTTTATTATAGAGGGCGGCGGTATAGAGGGGCAGGATAGGGGTTACTAGGTATAATGTAGGTTGCGGCGGTGTCCGGGAGCAGCGGTTTAGGGGTTAATACATTTATTATAGTTGCGGCGGGGTCAGGGAGCGGCGGTTTAGGGGTTAATATGTATAGAGTAGCTTGCGGTGGGCTCCGGGAGGGGCGGTTTAGGGGGTAATAACTTTAGTTGCGGCGGTGTAGGGGGAGACAGCTTAGGGGTGTTTAGACTCGGGGTACATGTTAGGGTGTTAGGTGTAGACAGCTCCCATAGAAATCAATGGGATGTCTGGCAGCAGCGAACTTGTACTTTTGCTATGGTCAGACTCCCATTGATTCCTATGGGATCCGCCGCCTCCAGGGCGGCGGATTGAAAACCAGGTACGCTGGGCCGGAAAAGTGCAGAGCGTACCTGCTAGTTTTTTGATAACTAGCAAAAGTAGTCAGATTGTGCCGCACTTGTGTGCGGAACATCTGTAGTGACGTAAGAATCAATCTGTGTCGGACTGAGTCCGGCGGATCGAAGCTTACGTCACAAAATTCTACTTTTGCCGGTCTCTAGCCTTTGATAACTAAGGCGAATCTGCCTCGCCACAAATACGCTGCGGAATTCCAGCGTATTTGAGGTTGACGGCTTGATAACTACCCCCCTTAAACTTCACCTCCTCTATGCACCAAAGGCAAAGAGAATGACTGGGGGTTGTGGGTAAGGGAGTGATACTTAGCAGTTTAACTGTGGTGCTCTTTGCCTCCTCCTGCTGGCCAGGAGTGATATTCCCAACAGTAATTACTCAAACCGTGGACTCACCATATTCTAGGAAAGAAAAAATAAGACCCCCTAACAGTAAAACCCCCTCACCCACCAAACCCTCCAAAATAAGAAAACCTAAAACTAAAAAAACCTAAGCTACCCATTGCCCCTAAAAGGGCATTTGTATGGGCATTGCCCTTAAAAGGGCAATCAGCTCTTTTGAAGCCCATTAAAATAAAAAAAATCCCTAATCTATTGTGGGGGGCTTTTTAATTTTTATAGGGGTATTAGATTAAGTTTATTTTTTTATTTTTGATCATTTGGTTTATTTTTTTCTGTAATTTTAGATTTATTTATTTATTTTAATTTAATCTTAGTTTTTTAAGTAATGTTAGGATTTTTAATTTTAATTTTAACTTAGTATTTTTTTATTTTATGTAATTGTCGTTAATTTAGGGGGTGTTAGATTAGGGGGTTTAGTGATTAAATTAGTTATTTCCATTGTGGGGAGATGGCGGGTTTAAGGGTTAATAGTTTAATTAGGTGTATTGCGTTGTGGGGGATGGCAGTTTAGGGGTTAATAGGTGTATTTTATTAGTAGCGAAGTGGGGGGCAGTAATTTAGGAGTTAATAGGTTTATTATAGTAGTAGCAATGTGGGAGACTGGCGGTTTATGGGTTAATAGGTTTATTATAGTAGTAGCAATGTGGGGGGGGGCGGCGGTTTAGGGTTTAATTGGTTTATTATTCAAGTAGCGATGTGGGGGGCCGGTGGTTTAGTGGTTAATAGGTTTATTATTGTAGTAGCGATGTGGGGGCTGGTGGTTTAGGGGTTAATAGGTTTATTAAGGTGTTAGGGATGCGGGGGCGGCGGTTTAGGGGTTATTAGTTTTATTATAGTAGTAGCGATGTGGGGCCTGGCGGTTTAGGGGTTAATAGGTTTATTTAGGTGTTAGCGATGCAGGGGCGGCGGTTTAGGGGTATTTAGACTAGGGGTTTATGTTTGGGTGTTAGGTTTTTACATAACTTTCTTTTCCCCTTAGACATCAATGGGGATTGCGTTACGGAGATCGCCATTACGCGATTGCAGGTGTTACTTTTCTTTTTTTCTAACACTTTCCCTCCATTGATGTCTATGGGGAAACATGCACGAGCACGTTAAGTCAGGCATTGGATTTTGTGCGCCATGGAGCTTATGGCACCATACCGCACAGCAAAATACTTTTTTTTAGTAACCTGTAATGGCGTTATTTACGCACCCGGTTTAGCGCACAACTTGTAATCTTGGTGATTGGCTTTTTTACCTACACCTGGTGAGCCTGATATAAGGTGGAATATGCTCTTATCTGGATATTAGTGATTATTATGGTCTAGTAGAGACAAGAGAGTGTTTGTTAACCCTTGCTTGCACCCAATGAACGAAGTCACAGGTTGGCCTGGAGTGACTAGACTGTGACAAACTGGTTAAGGTAGAAAAGGTCGGTTAACCCTTTCTGTGAAAAACTGGTAACTTTTTCAGGGTAGGTTAAATCGGGTATGCTTAAAGTGCTCAAAGTGAAAAATTAGCACAGTCAAATTAGCACATATTTTAAATTAGTGCATGTGACTGATCACAGTGATATTACCAGCTCTTTGTTAGGGTGCCAGGAATCAGACTGAGACGAGAAGTGCAAATATAAACACACCTTTATTAATAGCAAAAACTAATAAAAAATCCACAAGTCAAATGACAAGCCAGGAATCAAAACTAGAGCTGGTAGTCATATGAGTCGAGTCAGGAGCCAAAGCGAGTAGTCAGACGAGCCAGAATCATGAACAAGGGGAACAGCAGAGTCAGGAACAAGCCAGGGATCAGGAACCAGGAGGGACGTCAGACAGCCAGGTAATACACAGGAGCTCTCACAAATAGGTCTGAGACAACGCAGGGGCAAAGCATACAGAACAGAGGCCCTTTAAATAATAAGTGATGACATCACAATTCTGAGACTGCATCCTGTACACACAGATGATGTACACCAGTCTGGCCATAAAAGGAAGTGCAGGAAATGAGCAGCATCACACAGTATGCAACAGAGTCAGCAAGAGAGGTGAGTAAAATGGCTGCCAGCAGCACATGGCAAACAAAGCAGGGAAAAAACTCTGACAGTAACCTCCCCTCAATAACCCCTCCCCCACGGGAGGACAAAAGGCTTATTGGGTGTTAGGAATTATTTTTAGTATGACTAGCGCCATCTTGTTCTTGGCTGCCATTTTGTCTTTGGCATCCATTTTGTCTCAAAAACCTTTTATTATAGTGGTTTATTATGTAGTGAGAAATATGCTGATGTTAGGGAGACTTGCATAGCTAGAATGAGTTTCTTTGTTCTTGCATAAATACTATGTAAGATGATGTAATTATGAATACGTCTCTTATTAACCCTATATGCTGTAACTGTTGGCTATAAGACGTGCCTTTCAACTTGCAATAAACAGAATAGCTTTTGGAATCATAGCTGCGTGGTCTGAAATCTATTCTCCTGGATATCCTGAACAGATAAGTACTAATTTCCAGCTGGTAGGTTGTGCCCGATGCCCAGTTCTGAACTGACACCCCCCTCCTGAAAACAACACCTAACAGTTTCTGGTGTCAGCTCGTGGGATTTACACAGGGTGAGTAAGTGTTTTTTTACTCTACTTTCCCTCTGTGAATCTGAACCTAAATTTAGTTGGTTTTATTTTTTGTAATAGGTATTGGTAATATATGATAAAGGGTTAAAAGGGATTCCTGCAGTAAAGAAAGAAGCAGGGTTTGTGTGAAGGTTTGAGTCCTGTCGGCACTTGTGATAAATCCCGCTAGACAGGTTAATAGTCCTGTGCTAGTTTATGACAGGTATTGTAGTCCTGTCAGGTAAGCGCGCAAGATTGTGATAAGTGGGTTTAAGTCCCACCTGTGTTGAAGTTGTCCATATCCAATTGTTGTTACCTATCACTGGAAATTAGATACTATTTGTTTGCTTGCTTGCTTTTATTGCTATAAAATTGTGCTGCGCTTAGAAAATATTAAGTGGCTATGCATTTTATCATTGCTGCTATTATTGTGTTGTGGAAATGGGGTCTGCTTATAGATAATAATGCACAGAGAAGATTACATATTTAGGGGGGTAGTTATCAAGCCGTCTACTTTTCTGGCTTCGCCAGCCCAATACGCCCGCCTAAGCTCGCCTCACATCGCCACCTCGCACCTGAAAAAATACGCCTAAGTTATCAAATAAAGCTGTCAAAAAGCCGCGGGGCGATGAGCAGCGGACTGTGACAGTTATCACTCATCCGATCTCGCTGCCCTTCGGCTTTTTCCCAGCTTTATTGCTAGCCTGTCACTAAGCACTCACACTAAACTACACTGTTCTATCCCTATACCGGCGCCCCCGGAGCCTCCCGCAACTCAATAAAATTACTAACCCCTAAACCGCCGCTCCTAGACCCCGCCGCAACTCTTATAAATGTATTAACCCCTAAACCGCCGCTCCTAGACCCCGCCGCAACTCTTATAAATGTATTAACCCCTAAACCGCCGCTCCTAGACCCTGCCGCAACTCTTATAAATGTATTAACCCCTAAACCGCCGCTCCTAGACCCTGCCGCAACTCTTATAAATGTATTAACCCCTAAACCGCCGCTCCCGGACACCGCTGCCACCTACAGTATACCTAGTAACCCCTATCCTGCCCCCCCTACACCGTCGCCCTCTATTATAAAATTATTAACCCCTATCCTGCTGATCCCGCACCTCTCCGCAACTAAATAAATAGTTTAACCCCTAAACCGCCGCTCCCTGAACCCGCCGCAACCTATATTAAACCTATTAACCCCTATCCTGCCCCCCCTACACCGTCGCCACCTATAATAAATTTATTAACCCCTATCCTGCCCCCCACTACACCGCCACCACTGTAATAAAATGATTAACCCCTAACCCTAACGCCCCCCTAACTTAAATATTAATTAAATAAATCTAAATAAATTAACTCTTATTAACTAAATGAATCCTATTTAAAACTGAATACTTACCTTTAAAATAAACCCTATTAGAGCTACAATATAAATAATAATTATATTCTAGCTATCTTAGGATTTATTTTTATTTTACAGGTACCTTTCAATTTATTTTAACCAGGTACAATAGCTATTAAATAGTTATTAACTATTTAATAGCTACCTAGCTAAAATAAAGAGAAATTTACCTGTAAAATAAATCCTAACCTAAGTTATAATTACACCTAACACTACACTATACTTTAATAAATTATTCCTATTTAAAAATAAATACTTACCTGTAAAATAAACCCTAAGATAGCTACAATATAATTAATAATTATATTGTAGCTATCTTAGGATTTATATTTATTTTACAGGTAACTTTGTATTTATTTTAGCTAGTTAGAATAGTTATTAAATAGTTATTAACTATTTAATAACTACCTAGCTAAACGAAATACAAAATTACCTGTAAAATAAATCCTAACCTAAGTTACAATTAAACCTAATACTACACTATCATTAAATTAATTAAATAAACTACCTACAAATAACTACAATTAAATACAATTACATAAACTAACTAAAGTACAAAAAATAAAAAAAGCTAAGTTACAAAAAATAAAAAAATAAGTTACAAACATGTTAAAAATATTACAACAATTTTAAGCTACTTACACCTAATCTAAGCCCCCTAATAAAATAACAAACCCCCCCAAAATAAAAAAATGCCCTACCCTATTCTAAATTAAATAAATTTCAAAGCTCTTTTACCTTACCAGCCCTTAAAAGGGCCATTTGTGGGGGCATGCCCCAAAGAAAACAGCTCTTTTGCCTGTAAAAGAAAAATACAACCCCCCCAACATTAAAACCCACCACCCACATACCCCTAATCTAACCCAAACCCCCCTTACAAAAACCTAACTCTAATCCCCTGAAGATCATCCTACCTTGAGTTGTCTTCACTCAGCCGAGCCACCGATGGAACATCCGGAGCGGAAGAAGTTAATCCTCCAAGCGGCGCTGAAGAAATCTTCCATCCGATGAAGTCATCATCCAGGCGGCGCTGAAGAAAAGTCTTCGATCCGGCCCATGTCATCTTCAAAGAGGCGCTGAAGAGGTCTTCTATCCGGGCGAAGTCATCTTCCAAGCTGGGTCTTGAATCTTCCTTCCGCCGACGCGGAACCACCTTCTTCACCGACGGACTACGACCAATGACGGCTCCTTTAAGGGACGTCATCCAAGATGGCGTCCCCTCAATTCCGATTGGCTGATAGGATTCTATCAGCCAATCGGAATTAAGGTAGGAAAAATCTGATTGGCTGATTGGATCAGCCAATCAGATTGAGCTCGCATTCTATTGGCTGTTCCGATCAGCCAATAGAATGCGAGCTCAATCTGATTGGCTGATTGGATCAGCCAATCGGATTGAACTTGAATCTGATTGGCTGATAGAATCCTATCAGCCAATCGGAATTGAGGGGACACCATCTTGGATGAGGTCCCTTAAAGGAGCCGTCATTCGTCGTAGTCCGTCGGTGAAGAAGGTGGTTCCGCGTCGGCGGAAGGAAGATTCAAGACCCGGCTTGGAAGATGACTTCGCCCGGATAGAAGACCTCTTCAGCGCCTCTTTGAAGATGACATCGGCCGGATCGAAGACTTTTCTTCAGCGCCGCCTGGATGATGACTTCATCGGATGGAAGATTTCTTCAGCGCCGCTTGGAGGATTAACTTCTTCCGCTCCGGATGTCCTCTTCAGTTCCATCGGTGGCTCGGCTGAGTGAAGACAACTAAAGGTAGGATGATCTTCAGGGGATTAGTGTTAGGTTTTTGTAAGGGGGGTTTGGGTTAGATTAGGGGTATGTGGGTGGTGGGTTTTAATGTTGGGGGGGGTTGTATTTTTCTTTTACAGGCAAAAGAGCTGTTTTCTTTGGGGCATGCCCCCACAAATGGCCCTTTTAAGGGCTGGTAAGGTAAAAGAGCTTTGAAATTTATTTAATTTAGAATAGGGTAGGGCATTTTTTTATTTTTGGGGGGGTTGTTATTTTATTAGGGGGCTTAGATTAGGTGTAAGTAGCTTAAAATTGTTGTAATATTTTTAACATGTTTGTAACTTTTTTTTTTTGTAACTTAGCTTTTTTTATTTTTTGTACTTTAGTTAGTTTATGTAATTGTATTTAATTGTAGTTATTTGTAGGTAGTTTATTTAATTAATTTAATGATAGTGTAGTATTAGGTTTAATTGTAACTTAAGTTAGGATTTATTTTACAGGTAATTTTGTATTTCTTTTAGCTAGGTAGTTATTAAATAGTTAATAACTATTTAATAACTATTCTAACTAGCTAAAATAAATACAAAGTTACCTGTAAAATAAATATAAATCCTAAGATAGCTACAATATAATTATTAATTACATTGTAGCTATCTTCGGGTTTATTTTACAGGTAAGTATTTATTTTTAAATGGGATTAATTTATTAAAGTATAGTGTAGTGTTAGGTGTAATTGTAACTTAGGTTAGGATTTATTTAACAGGTACATTTCTCTTTATTTTAGCTAGGTAAGCTATTAAATAGTTAATAACTATTTAATAGCTATTGTACCTAGTTAAAATAAATTGAAAGGTACCTGTAAAATAAATATAAATCCTAACATAGCTAGAATATAATTATTATTTATATTGTAGCTATATTAGGGTTTATTTTAAAGGTAAGTATTTAGTTTTAAACAGGATTCATTTAGTTAATAAGAGTTAATTTATTTAGATTTATTTAATTAATATTTAAGTTAGGGGGGCGTTAGGGTTAGGGTTAGACTTAGGTTTAGGGGTTAATAATTTTATTACAGTGGCGGCGGCTTAGTTGTGGGCAGGATAGGGGTTAATAAATTTATTATAGGTGGCGACGGTGTAGGGGGGGCAGATTAGGGGTTAATAAATTTATTATAGGTGGCGACGGTGTAGGGGGGGCAGATTAGGGGTTAATAAATTTATTATAGGTGGCGACGGTGTAGGGGGGGCAGGATAGGGGTTAATAAATTTATTATAGGTGGCGACGGTGTAGGGGGGGCAGATTAGGGGTTAATACATTTAATATAGGTTGCGGCGGGTTCAGGGAGCGGCGGTTTAGGGGTTAATACATTTATTATAGTTGCGGTGGGCTCCGGGAGCGGCGGTTTAGGGGTTAATATGTATAGAGTAGCTTGCGGTGGGCTCCGGGAGCGGCGGTTTAGGGGGTAATAACTTTATTTAGTTGTGGCGGTGTAGGGGGGGACAGATTAGTGGTGTTTAGACTCGGGGGACATGTTAGGGTGTTAGGTGTAGACAGCTCCCATAGAAATCAATGGGATGTCTGTCAGCAGCGAACTTGTACTTTCGCTATGGTCAGACTCCCATTGATTCCTATGGGATCCGTCGCCTCCAGGGGTGGCGGATTGAAAACCAGGTACGCTGGGCCGTAAAAGTGCCGAGCGTACCTGCTAGTTTTTTGATAACTAGCAAAAGTAGTGAGAATGTGCCGCACTTGTGTGCGGAACATCTGGAGTGACGTAAGAATCGATCTGTGTCGGACTGAGTCCGGCGGATCGATGCTTACGTCACAAAATTCTACTTTTGCCGGTCTCGAGCCTTTGATAACTAAGGCGTATCAGCCTCGCCACAAATACGATGCGGAATTCCAGCGTATTTGAGGTTGACGGCTTGATAACTAGGCCCCTTAATGTCTACAAAAGGGTTAACAGTTTCTGTTAAAGACAGAAACATTTCAAGCAGAGAGACATCCACTCGAGAAAGGGAGGGGGATCATAAAAAACACTTTCAGTAAGCACTGCTGTGTAGATTCAAAGAGAAAACTCTGTGTTAAAGAATGTTGAGGGCAAAGAAGGGAGGCCACACACACAGATCACATAGTCATAGAACAGAGAAAAAAAAACTGTTACAGCAGCTCCGTTTGTAAAACTCTTTCTTTGTTTGCAGTAATGAAAAGGAAATTTATTTATATTTTGATGTGTCATGTGTGATGTGTCTGTTGTTACATGTCAAAGAGTTGCTTAGATCAAAAAAATAACAAAATAAAAAATAAGAACAGAGGATGTTTTTATCCTGTTTGAAATGTGTTTTTTCTCAATTTGTTGGGAAATGGCCATTCTTTGCAAATTCGGACACTTTTAAATACATTTTAAATTTGGTGGAAAGTTGATCTTGTTGTATTTTGATATGTCTTTGGTATGTTATGAAATATATGTTTTCTTGAGAAGGAAAGGAAGGAAAGGAGAGTGGATTTCTGGTATGCGATAGGAGATGAGCTTGTGTGTGTGTATTGCTTTCTGTATGATAATTATTTAAGCTAGTTTATTAGCTAAGAAATCAGACATTGTAATGAGGTATTTGAAGTTTGATTGTTATAGATTTATAACTATATTTTAAAAAGTCAACAGCATGTGTGTTATTAATAGCAGTTTTAGTTATAAGTGATAATTGTTGTATGCAAATATAAAAAAACTGTTCACCTGTTACGGCATATAAATATATTGTTTTTTGCAAGAGAACTAATTAAAGGAGTTGTGAATGTGCGGATGATTGAGTGATCTTTGGTCATGTTTGGGTAAATGAAAAAGATTAACATTGTATTTGCAAGATCTGTGCACAGCGTTAGTGGAAAAGATAAAATATGGTTATAGGCTGTATATCATTAAATTTATCTAAACGTATTTGGGTCCGTTTCTGTTGCAAGTAAATTAATTCAGTAGAAGTTTTAATATACATCGGTGTTACGTGATAAATGGTTAGTCCTTAAAGGGACAGTACACTGTAACATAGTTTTGATATTAAGGTATTTTCAATGGCTTGTTATACAAGCTGAATAATTTAAAATGTAGGAGAAGTTGCATTTGCAAGTTTTTGTATATATGAAGTAAATTGCAATGGGTTGAATTTCGGATAATCCTTATCTTATATTTGTCTGTAAAATCGAAGCTTAGGGCTTAGACAGAGCAATGGAAAATTGTAATTTTATTTTTAAAGGACCAGTTTACTCATGTGAAAGGAGTTCATGAGCAGCAATAGCACTGTATTAGCAGTTTGCAAAATATATATATTTTTTTAGACCTTTCTTTGTATGATTCTTTTTAAAACTGCCGTTTAGATAGCAGATATGCACGCAGTGTAACTTAATTCTCTCTGTAATGCAAGCTGAACTAATAAGTTGTCAACAATCTTGGTGTTGCGATCTGTGAGACTAGCGGGAAAAAAAAAAAAGAGGAGAGAAAATATTTAAAGGAATACAGGCAAACTGATATAAAATCTGGGATTTTAAGGAAATATTTATAGAGAAGACAATGAGGTTTCCTGTAAGCCTAACACTAGTATATTTAACTGTGTCAGCAGTTTCAATTAAAGATAATTTTTAATTTGGGTCAAATGTCCCTTTAACTAGCCTGCACCCCACTGAGTGTTTTTATGCTTGCTTAGGCTAGTTAATGAACGTCAGTATACATTTTTTATTATAAGTAAGGCCAATGGATCATTGGGAACAATTTAAAGGGGAAATTTTATTATTATTATTATTATTATTATTATTATTATTATACTGTGACTGTTTATTATCTAATGTCTTAAATTTAGCATTGTTTTGTGCTAAATCTTAAATAACCCCCTGTGCCTGAACACAGTGTTATCTATATGGCCCACGTGTACTTTGTCTCTTTGTATTGAAAAGAGATTTAAAAAGCCTGTGATAAGAGGCAGCCCTCAAAAGCTTAGAAATTAGCATATGAGCCTACCTATGTTTAGTTTAAACTAAGAATACCAAGAGAAAAAAGCAAATTTGATGATAAAAGTAAATTGGAAAGTTGATTAAACTTAAAAGTCCTATCTGGATAATGAAAGTTTAATTTATACTAGAATGTCCCTTTAACAGTGGATTTGCATGGTGCATGTGAGCAGGAGCTATATAGAACAATGGTTGTACCATTGTTATCTAATCTTTCCCAAAATAGGATACTTAGGTGTTTGTGTGTTCCTTTGTAAATTTATGGTTAGGGATTTTATTTGTAAATATGCAACTGGAGTTTATTGAGCATCTGCAGTGATTACATCATTAGTATGATCTTATAGTATTGTGCATAGTAGAATTTGCAAACCAGGGTATAGATGGTTCTTTTAGGATTTTAATTATTTGTAGTGTTTTGCGAGTGCTGTGTTTCAGTGAATGTATAAGTATATGTGTTGAATTTCAGGTTAATTGTGATTGTTTAAAGTTTGTGTCGGCTGTTAATGTTTTGCTGTGTGTAATGGACAATTGGTTTTAAATGTTTTCTAAGAGATTGTTATGTTTTTCTCTTTTGTGACTGCGTGTGGAAGCGTGCTGTATGAATGGCATATTGAATAGTGAGGTGTATTTGATGTGGCTTGCTATTGCGAATAGTATTCTGCATCCATGAGTGGAGTGCATGATTTGTCTTTTAGTTTATTGTTATATTGTGTTTGCGTGCCACATGGGATGTTTCACGCAAACAAGGGGGAAATATTGATGAGTATCTTTATGTGATTTGGGTGATTATTATTTTAAGTAAGAAAGTGAACCTAAAATGTTTTTATTTTTCTATTTTGTTCTTAACACAATATTTGTATTTGCAGGATGAGATCATGCAGCTGTATCCAGAGTTTAAAGACACTAACTGAATTATTTTTGAGTTTCCATATTTAGGTAAAATCTGTACAGATAAAATTCCATAAGTGCACTCTTCAAAAGATTGAAGATTGAATGCAAGTAAACCTTTTAAAGAGAAAAAAAATGAAGATAAAAGACCTTTTGTCAAGCTTGTTTTAACCACCATACTGCAGTAAAAGTTGCTGAACTATCTTTGGATCCATTCTTTGCTTTGTATGCTGGTACCAGCCTCAGAACTGGACTCTGGGTAACCCATGACTGTTTCCTCTGATGTGTGTAGTCAGAACATAAAAACTATCCTTCTCTGGACTGTGCCTTGCCGGCAGGGCCGTCTATAACACAGGGCAGAAGGGGCAGCTGCCCTGGTCCCAGTCTTTGTTGAGGGGCCCAAGAGTCCTAAAAATAAAAAAAATAGAAAATTTTTTTTTTAGTTCATGCCAGACTGCTGATGTCATGTGACATGGGGGACACACACAGTCAGTCCTAATATTGTCACAGTAAAATTTCTCTGTCAGACCGTGCCGGTATCATGTGACATGCCAAGCTATTGCCATGTGCTGTTTTAGATTTACACTGTGCAGCACTGAATGCAAAGCCCTAACTCGGCATCCAGCCATTCCCACTGCATTAGAAAAGGTCCTACTGGGGTTACCACTGTTACCAGGTAACTGCTCTGGTGGTAGGGATTGTTTCTGGGTAGGGCTGACTGTAGGTGCATGCAGCAGAAAGCTAGAGTGACAGGCACGTGAGGATTTGATCTTCTGTGCAGCTGCACCCACTGCTCTCTTCAGTCTTGAGGCTGTGTGACTCGTCTGTATCATGCAGCCTTGGACAGACAGCATCCAGTCTGCTGGTCGCCTTAGCCCTGCTCTTTCTGCTGTGGCTCTAAGATCAACTAACTGAAGTTTGTTAGGAAAACAGTGCTTTGTAGAAAGGTGTCAGTGGGAAGAATAAGTGAGTGTACACATGCCCCTCCCCCATGCAGCTTTGACTAGTGCAGGATGAGAGGGAACTTGTTCCTAGCAAAGTAGTGACATGTGCTGCTGTGGCTGATGTATAGTGTCATGCTGATACTTCACACATTAAGGTAAGGTTTATTTTTATAGTTTTTATTTCTCTCTGTTTCAGATTTTACAGCTTCCCATAGTAGTTCTACTGTTCCAGTCAGTAAACTTATATCTGTCTGCACCTCCATGCTTCCGCCTCAGTCTTTACCTTGCTTTGCTCCTGTTGGCTGCCTTAAGTCTCTTTAACCAGCTAACCTCACACCAGAATCACATTCAAAAGCATATTAAATTAATCCAGAGTGGAGGAATTGATATATTTATTTACTTATTAGTATTGCTTAGGTCCAGTTTCACATATTGCAATTTTTTTAATGATTAGCCCAGCAGTGGATGATCCACTGCTGGGCTAATAATTTAAAAAAATATATAAAATAAATTGATTTAGTTGTTTTTTTGGGATGTTGGGGTGGAGAGCGAAATTACATGGGGGGGCAAGAAAATGTTTGCCCAGGGTGCAGTCAATATTAAAGACGGCCCTGCTTGCCGGTTGATATTGAGGACCTGTTATGCTGTTACAGGGTCAACCAATTAAATTAGGGGAGTATTGTTTTAACTCATGTACTTATATTTCTTGTTTTGTATGCTATTGTATTGGTGTTATTTTCTGTTGATCATATTAGTTATAAGAAGTCATAAAGTTTTGTCTACAGAAAAGCATGCCTTATTGGTATTAGTGCACATTGTAGTTTATGTACTTAAATAAAGTAACCCTTTAGATAAGCGTCACTCTAAACCTTGCAGTATTGTAACCTATTGAATGGCCCACTGAGTATAAAAAAATATGTTTGCACCTTTATAGTTTAAAGAAAATGCTGCAATATATAAGAATATTTTAGACCCTGCACCCTATGGAACATAATGAGGACATGTCTCAGCTAGAAGTTTATATTAATTATACAGAGAAATATTTATTTAGGGAGTAGCATAATTATAGTTTATGAAAGCAAATGTATTTTTCCCTTTTATTAATTGGTATGGTATCTGCAATTTAAATTTGGTAATTTCAGATGTTTGTCAAAGAAAGGATTTATCTTACCATAAAGATGTGTTTACCTTTAAGAGATTTTGTAGTTTTAAATAATGTTATGATTGTATTCTTTCCTCATACAGGAGTGTGAGAGAATTTAGGTTGCATAAAATAATTAGTAAACTAGTAGTGTTTATATCAGATGAGATTGTTGTCTATTAGGATCATAGTTGGAGAATTATAAACATTATAGACAGTAGCTGTGCAGAATAAAGCAACACTAGGTTCTTTTATTATTAGTAGTTCCAAGTAACCGTGTAAAGAAATTCATTTGAGAGACAATATTTTTATTGACTGTTTTTTTGTTTTTTTTCATTTTTGCTACAGGGCAGGTCTTAGCATAAGTTTTAGTATAGCCATGCAGCCTCTTGATGAAATCTAGTAGTTTTCACTTTCTTAGTATTCATGAAGTATCATTTAAATTGCATAGAGAAGCTGTGAATTATTCTCTGTAAAGTATCAATGTATTTAGTTTGTATTATATATCAACAATGTTTTTTTCTTGGTTTTAAATGAGATAGGATGAGTTCAGCTAAAGGAATTGTGATGCTTACAAAAAAAGATGAAAGAAGTTTTATTTGGACATAATTGTGATTGTATTGGGGTGTGTACTCATCTTGTGCTGTTTCTGTTTCCTTCGTAGACTCCTTCTGACTCGAGTGTCTGCTTGCTATGGGGATCCACTGGCTGCCTTGTCTACCCCATGAACAAACCATCAGATTTCCAGCATCTCCCTGCAGAAGAACACTGGATAAGCACCCCTACTGCAAATGAACTGTATTAAAGCAAAGTGTCTGAGGAAGGTGGAGCGCTCTAAGAGGACAAAGACTGTTCTTAAAGTGATCAGAGGCCACCTAGAGACAGTTGTGCTGTTACCATGTCATGCTTTACTGTGGAGAAAGAACTGTTGGACATATTGGGGGGGAACTAGCAATGCAGGTGGAGAAATAAAAGATGCAGCGTTGTTTGGGGGTAGATGGGGGGCTGGTTGGGTCTTTGTGCAGATAGACCGGTAGTTTTGGGGATGCTGGAGGGTAGACGGAAAGTATTGGAGAGGCCGCACCTATGTGCAGTAACAAATTGTGCCCTATTAGCCTATAAAATTATAACACAACGTGAATATTTTGCTCTATAGTATTCTCACATAGAGTCCTGTTACCGTAGTATTAAGCTTATACTGTTGTTAAAGGCTTTACTAATTTTCTGCGCCTGTTTTTATGTTATTCTGTTAGAATAAAATGGTGGTATGTTAGGAATTATTGTTAGCATGACTAGCGCCATCTTGTTCTTGGCTGCCATTTTGTCTTTGGCATCCATTTTGTCTCAATAACCTTTTATTATAGTGGTTTATTATGTAGTGAGAAATATGATGATGTTAGGGAGACTTGCATAGCTAGAATAGCCCTGAGAATGACCCTGACGATGTGCTTGGATGCATTGTTATCTCTACAAGATGTCAAATGGCTTTGATTTGTACTGGGCTAGGAGGCCCAGAGCTACTGTAATCTGAAGTTAGGTATTTCTGTAGAAATGACTCCCTAACACTCATTTTCTTCCAATTATATTTTAAATGAGTTTCTTTGTTCTTGCAGAAATACAATGTAAGATGATGTAATTATGAATACATCACTTGTTAACCCTATATGCTGTAACTGTTGGCTATAGGAAGTGCCTTTCAACTTGCAATAAACAGAATAGCTTTTGGAATCATAGCTGCGTGGTCTGAAATCTATTCTCCTGGATATCCTGAACATATAAGTACTAATTTCCAGCTGCTACGGTGTGCCCAATGCCCAGTTCTGAACTGACACCCCCCTCCTGAAAACAAAACCTAACATTGGGGAAACGGGCATGGAAGGCACGGAGGAGGGCGGGAGCATGAACATCAGAGGAGGGAACCCATGAACGCTCCTCCGGACCGTAGCCCCTCCAGTGAACCAAATACTGTACGCAGCTCCTGGGCATGCTGCTAACCTCATACTCCTCATGGTTGTCAACAAAGATAGGACGGGGACGAGGCAACACAGTGGTAAACCGATTACAAACTAATGGTTTCAAGAGGGAGACATGAAAAACATTGGAAATGCGCATTGCAGGAGGAAGGTCAAGAGCGTGGGCCACAGGATTGACCCATCGGAGTATTCGAAAAGGACCAACATAACGGGGAGCCAGTTTATTGGAAGGCACACAAAGGTTCAAGTTGCCGGAGGACAGCCAAACTCTCTCACCAACCTGGTAGGAAGGCGCGGGCAGACGCCTACAATCAGCCTGGAACTTTTGGCACTGCATAAAACGATGAAGGCAATCCTGAATCTGCACCCACGTGGAACAGAGTTGCTGGAGATGCTCCTCCAAAGTCGGAATACCCTAAGACATCAATGAATCGGGCAACAAGGATGGTTGAAACCCATAATTTGCCATGAACGGGGATAACTTGGAGGAAGCATTAATAGCACTATTACGAGCAAACTCTGCCCAAGGTAACAGTTCAGACCAATTATTGTGGTGATCTGAGACATAGCAATGGAGGAACTGTTCCAGAGCTTGATTAGACCGTTCCACAGCCCCATTGGATTGAGGGTGATATGCCGAGGAGAAGGAAAGCTGGATCCCCATTTGAGCACAAAAAGAACGCCAAAATCTGGAGACAAACTGGCTACCCCGGTCCGACACTATCTCCTTGGGTAACCCATGTAAACAGAAGAAAATTGAAGCAAGCTCCTGAGCAGTAGGCAACTTCTTCAGGGGAATGCAATGTGACATTTTAGAAAAACTGTCAACCACCATAAGGATAACAGTATTGCCATTGGAAACAGGGAGCTCAACAATGAAGTCCATGGAAAGATGTGTCCAAGGATGCTCACCATTAGCAATAGGTTAAAGAAGACCCACAGGAAGACGTCGTGGAGTCTTATTCTGTGCATAAACTGAGCAGGAGGCAACATACGCAGCAACATCAGAACGAAGACCTGGTCGAGTGACAGACCAAATCATTTGGTTCTTGCCTGGGTGACCTGTGGCTTTAGGATAGTGGTAAGTGTGTAAAAGTTTAGTTTGAAGATTCTCAGGAACAAAACACTTACCACTAGGTTTCTCAGGAGGTGCATTGATTTGTGCAGCCAGGATCTCCTCCCCCAAGGGAGAAATCAAATTAGTACGCAGGGTAGCCAAAATATGGTCAGGAGGTATAACTGGAGTAGGTACAGACTCCTCCTTGGACAGAGGCGAAAATTGTCTAAAGAGGCATCAGCCCTAACATTCTTACTACCAGGCAGGTAGGAGACAACATAATTAAACCGAGACAAAAATAGCGCCCATCTGGTCTGCCGGAGCATCAAACGTTTTGCTTAAGATAGATAAATTAAATTCTTGTGGTCAGTAAGAATGAGCACTGGCACGCTAGTACCCTCGAGAAGATGCCTCCATTCCTTGAGTGCCAAAATTATGGCCAGTAATTCCCATGTCACCAATTTGATTATTGCACTCCGCTGGAGACAATGTCTTAGAGAAGAAACCACAAGGATCCGTCAGGCATAGGACGTTGAGACAAGAGGGCACCTACTCCAGTCTCAGATGCATCAACCTCAAGAATGAAAGGCAGGACAGGGTTAGGATGAGCCAGAACTGGAGCGGCAGCAAAGGCAGTCTTAAGACTATCAAAGGACTTATTGGAAGTAGGTGACCAATGGAGTGGATCATTCTCTTTACGGGTCATATCTGTGATAGGTTTGACCAAGGAAGAAAAGTTTTTAATAAACTTTCTATAGTAATTGGCGAACCCCAAAAAAGTTGAATAGACCAAAGACCAACTGGGCGAGGCCACTGCAGAACTGCAGATAACTTGTCAGGATCCATGGAGAACCCTGCAACAGAGATAACATAACCTAGGAAGTTTACTTGAGTCTGATGGAACTCACATTTCTCGAGTTTACAAAACAGGCCGTTCTCACGTAGTCTCTGAAAAACCTGTGTAACATCACAACGATGAGCCTCAAGTGTGGGTGAGTGTATGAGGATGTCGTCTAAGTAAACCACAGCACACTGTTGCAACATATCTCATAGGACATCATTAATAAATTCCTGAAAAACAGCAGGAGCATTACATAGGCCAAAGGGCATTACAAGATACTCATAATGCCCGCCCCTGGTGTTAAATGCTGTTTTTCATTTGTGGCCCTCCTTAATCCTAACAAGATTGAACGCTCCTCTTATATCAAGTTTAGTAAAGACCGTAGCTCCCTTGAGGCAGTCAAAGAGTTCCGTAATAAGCGGAATAGGGTAAGCATTCTTAATAGTAAGACGATTAAGACCCCTATAATCGATGCATGGTCTTAACTCGCCACCCTTTTTCTTCACAAAGAAGAAGCCAGCCCCTGCAGGAGAGCAGGATTTGCGGATGATCCCCCGTGACAGAGCATCAGCAACATACTCCTCCATAGTACAAATCTCCGCAACAGACAGAGGGTAAACCCGGCCCCAAGGAGGAATGGCTCCAGGTTGCAGGTCTATGGCACAATCATAAGACCGGTGACAAGGCAACGTACTGGCACGCACCTTGCCAAAAAACTTCTAGGAACTCTCGGTACTCCTCAGGCAATTGAGATACTGAAGAAGTGCACAAGACTTTAACTGGTTTCTGAAGACAAGTGGAAATACATTGCGGAGACCACAACAAAATTTCGGACCTGCACCAGTTGAGACTGGGATTGTGCTTTTGGAGCCAGGGATAACCCAGAACAACCGGAAAATGTGGAGAGTTTATCACCTGGAACTGGAGAGCCCCAACAGGCATGGACAACAGAGCAGTTTCGTAAGTAGCGAGTGCGGGCTGAAGGGGCCTGCCATCAATGACCTCAATAGCAAGCAGAACAAACCAAGGTAAAACAGGAATGGAGTGATTTGACACAAAAGCACTGTCAATGAAATAGCCCGCAGCACAGGAGTAAACAAGAGCCTGGGTGACTATGGAGGAGTCCACCCAGGAAAGGACAACCGTGATCAAAGGTTTCTCCTTTAGCGGTTCAGGGGACGAGGATAAACCACCCAAAGTCTGCCCCTGACAGGACCTTAGGTGTGAGCGTTTCCCAGCCGTGTAGGGCAAGACTTCCAAATTTGGCCACAACCCACAATAGAGGCAGAGCCCCTCCCTCCTCGTAAAGGCCCTCTCCGCCGCGGAGAGACGCGTGAATCCCAACTGCATCGGCTCAGCAGTACCTGGGGACTTGGGACCAGGAGGCATGGGAGGAGAGGGAGGCATGGGTGGGAAAGAACACATAGGAGACAACGGTACAGGAGGCTTCCACAAGCGCTCCTTGGAGGGCCTCTCGCTTAGTCTGATGTCAATTAGGATAAAAAAAAGACAACAATTGCTCGAGATCTTCTGGTAAATCTCTGGCAGCCACTTCGTCTTTAATTGCATCAGAGAGCCCATGAAAGAAGGCGCAACAAGGGCTTCATTGTTCCAACCTACCTCTGCAGCAAGTGTACGGAACTCAATGGCATACTGAGCAGCAGATCTTGTACCTTGCTGAATGGACATGAGTCGTTTAGCAGCAGAGGAGGAGCGAGCCAGAACATCAAATACCCTTCGAAAGAAGGCCACAAATTCAGGGTAATTTGGAATAACAGGTTTATTAGTCTCCTACAAGGGATTAGCCCAGGCAAGAGCTGTGTCAGAGAGTAACGAGATGAGAAATCCCACCTTAGCTCTGTGAGGTAACATCTCAAAGTAAATGCCCACCTGGTTCAAAAACCCTCTGCACTGATTAGGATTGCCTCCATATCGCTGAGGTAGAGGTGTAAAACTGGATATGCTCCTGGTAAGACTAGGTGCATCAGCGGAAACAGGAGCAGCCATAACTTGCGGGACACTTTGGTCCAAATGGGCAGTGCGAGTCAGCAGGGTTTGCAGGGCTAGTGCAAATTGATCCAAGCGGTGATCCTGTTCATCCATCCTGGAAATGATGGCAGGTAAAGGTGGATTATTAGCACCATCAGGATTCATGGCCCTTGCATAATGTCAGGGTGCCAGGAATCAAACTGAGACGAGGAGTGCAAATATAATCACACCTTTATTAATAGCAAAAAATAATAAAAAGTCCACAAGTCAAATAACAAGCCAGGAATCAAAACCAGAGCTGGTAGTCAGACGAACCGAGTCAGGAGCCAAAGCGAGTAGTCAGACGAGCCGGAATCAGGAACAAGGGTAACAGCAGAGTCAGGAACAAGCCAGGGATCAGGAACCAGGAGGGACGTCAGACAGCCAGGTAATACACAGGAGCTCTCACAAACAGGTCTGAGACAACACAAGGGCAAAGCATACTGAACAGAGGCCCTTTAAATAATAAGTGATGAAATCACAACTCTGAGACTGCATCCTTTCTCACACGGATGATGTACACCAGTCTGGCCATAAAAGGAAGTGCAGGAAATGAGCAGCATCACACAGTATGCACCAGAGTCAGCAAGAGAGGTGAGTAAAATGGCTGCCAGCAGCACATGGCAAACAAAGCATGGAAAAAACCCTGACACTCTTATGGTAGTGTAATGCTGCGTGTAAGCATGGAACATAATTAAGGGCCTGACACCTGCAGGCATTCTAAGGAAAGTGTTCTGGTTCTGTGTGTAGGTTATGATACATTGTTGCAATATAGTGGGTGGGTTTTACTAACCTTACTTAAAGGCAGGCAGCCATTTCTCAGGCCTCTTTTTCATCTGCTGGCTGCCGAAGGTTTTTTCTTCAGGATGCAGAGATCCAGGCGTTCTTCTGTGGCTCCAAAGAGATTGAGGATCATGTCTTCAACTCCTTATCGCAGGACTACTAGAAGAAAAGATGTGATGAGTATCCGGGAGCAGGAGGAGGCCGTTCCTCCTACTCTTTCTCTTTTATCTCAGACATTATTTTCCTCCCCCATTCCCCCTTCTCCTCACCCTCCTACAGTCCCTCTCTCCCCTGATGTTTTAGCGTTGGGGCCTGGGAATGTTGGTGTGCATGATGCCCAGTCCATGACACAATTGAGTGCCTCACCTTCCTTCACCCCCTTTGTTCCCCCAGCGCAGGCACCCGCTCCTACCCTACAACCTTCAATGGCTTTGCAGGTCATCTATGAGGTTAGGCATTCCACTCCGATAGTGGGCATCACTGGGCCTAGTTTGGTCCTGGATCAGGCTCTTGCAGCTGCATTTCCAGCAGGCCTGCCTGCAGAGGCCCTTACCGGTGTGGTTTCTTTGGTTGCGGGCCCTGTCGGCAGCCTCTGGTGCCACCTCTCAGCATCCCCCAGTCCTTGGGGCCTTGGACTTTCATGGTGGTGCTCCACATGGTGAGGCAGCGTCTTCCAATATGGCGTTGGCCTTCACTTACGGTCGCGGAGTACCACAATGCACCGCAACCGGCGTCACTTCCTGTCCCAGTTCCGGCATCACTTCTGGTTTGAGTGCAGCGAGAAGCAGCAGGTCCTCGAGTCGCGTGGGCAGAGCACAGCAGAGAGCGCAGTCTAGCCCAGGTAGGATGAGGTACCCGGACCTCAGGGCAGGGCAAGGGCAAAGCAGGCTATAAGGGGAGTGGCAGCAACTTTGCGGCAGCGTAATAGGCAGGTTTTAGGTGTGTCCAGGAGTGCAAGGGGCAAGGCTGGTGCGCGTGCAGTTGGTAACAGGAGTTTGCAGTCTGAGCCAGTGATAGGCCTGCAAGGAAATCAGGGGTGGTGGTCACAATATGATGGAATTTTAACTGATAATAGGGCTGGAGCTGAGAATGTGAATGCGAGGGGGGGCATCTGGCTTGCATGGGGCTACTACCTCATTGTCAGAGAGTGCTCTGGGTACTCCCATTCTTTTTTTTCTTCACCCATACAGGTGTCAGATGGGATGGCACCAACGATTCCCCCACCTCAGCAATTTTTGGCAATTGGAGGAGCGGTGGACTCCATGCCACAGCAGGGTGTTGCGACATCAGCGGCAGGACAGTCGTCGTCAGTGGCACCGCGAGTGGGTAAGGCACATTGTACACCGCATCATTTGTAGCTAAAGGACACTAATAGTGGGTCTGATGCAGAGGGCGAGTGGGAATTAGGCTTGCATAGTAAGGGCCAGCGCAGCATATACCGCATGCTGAAGAAGGTGCAGACAGCAGTGGGGATAAGCGGCTCCAAGCAAGGGGAGGTAGGTTCCGTTAGCTTGCCCACCACAGCAGGGGCCACTGTAGTGGGGGCTCCACAGTGTAACGAGGCTTCTCAGCTTTCACCATCAGTGGGTAAGGTGCCACCTGTACAGCCCCTTAAGGCTGCAGTACAAGGAGATATGTACCAGTGCTTTGTGTACTTCCTCCATACTCACTTGAAGGTGAAGATAGCAAATAACGTTAGGGAGCGCAGGTATGTCAACATATTTGAGCTGTCAGGGGAGGTGTATAGAGAGAGGGAGAGGAGTAAGGATGGCACGGGGCCAAAGAATCTGAAGCAGCGCGAGAAATATGAAGAGCAGCAGCACTGCTTCAGGGTCTTTTCTTGTTGCCTCATAGAGCATAGGGCAGACCAGGCAATTGAGGTGATTAAGTATATGGAAACCATAGACTTCATTTATCGAAACTATCCGTAAGGGATGTGGCGCACGTACAACAGTGAATTCCATCATAAGATGGGGGTCTACCCAGAATTGTCGTTTGGGGCAAAGGACTTGGACCTTTGGTCTAAACTGGGAGTTGACGCTCAGGCACAATCCCTCACTACATTTCAACCTGGGAGCGGAAAACCCCCGCAGGGAGCCAGGCGTCATGGTAGGGAGTACTGGAAATTTAATGATCGCAAATGTGATAAGGGCACCAACTGCTCCTTTCGCCACATCTGTCTACTGCTGGGGGGCCTATCCAGGGCTCGATTGCAAGCGTAGGTGAGAGGGAGGTTCTGTTGGGGGTTCCTCCAAGGGAGTGGGTGGGGGAAAGACCACCAACACCCTTGAAGCTGCCCGCCCTTAGGCCATGGCTAGCTTCCTACCTGGATAGGGAAGCTACAGAGTTGCTGTGGCGGGAGTTGAGGATGGATTTTGGATCCCAGTGCAAGGACACGTGAGAGGTTCCAGGACACACCGGAATCTGAGGTCCGCCTATCAATTACCGGATGTGATTAGAGAGAAGCTGAACAAGGAAATTGCCCTGGGACGCATAGAAGTTCCATTTTCTGAATGTCCAGTCACATATTTGGTAATATCACTGTTAGGAGTGGTGCCAAAAAAGGAGCCAGGCAAGTTCCGCCTCATTCAGCACTTGTCCTACCCGAAGGGTCGGTTGGTGAATGACGCCATTGACTGAGCTGTTAGTTCAGTGAGGTATCAGTCATTCGATCAGGCTTTAGAGGTAGTCAGGGAAGCTGGGTATGGGGCCTTGATGGCAAAGCTGGACATAGAATCAGCCTTTCCTTTGCTTGCCTATTCCTATCGGCTGATGGGATACCTTTATCTACATAGACAAGTGCTTGCCCATGGGTTAATTGGTGTCATGTGCTTATTTTGAAGCTTTTAGTTCATTTTTGCACTGGACAGTAGCAACTGTTTCAGGTAATTGGGCGGTAGCCCATTACCTGGATGATTTCTTGTTAGCAGGCCCAGCAGATTCGGACGAATGTGCTAGTTTGATGTCAGTAATGAAGGGCCTTATGCAGGAATTCAGGGTACTATTGGATGACGAAAAGACTCAGGGTCCATGCACAACTTTGCTTGCCGCATAATCACAATTGGTAGGATCTTTAACAGAAGTTTAGAGGCACCGCTAAAGGGAGCCAGGTCAGGGAGCAGGATTAAGGTGACGAACGACATGAGAGAGGATTTGAGTGCTTGGGAGCAATTTTTAGAACAGCTTAATGGGATTCTGCTTTGGAGGCGGCTGGCTATGAGGTCTTTTTGGATGGTGAATGGAGTGCTTAGCCATGGCCGACACGGTGGGTCACCCAAAGCCTGAAGCGTAATCTTGGAGCTGTGGGGGCACAAGCTTAGAGATCACTCTATCATATTCTGGTCAGACAACCTGAGTGTGATGTATGCCAGGTTGTCTGCATCTTCTCCAGTGGTAGTCCCTTATCTGAGGCACCTAGTGTTGCGTTGCTTACAGCTAAATCTTCAATTCGCAGCTAGACATGTTCCAGGTGTGAACAACGTGGTAGCAGATGCCTTGTCACGTTTCCAATGGGGTCAGTTTAGGAGGTTGGTGCCGTCAGCGGCCACTAATGGCCTACCTTGTCCTATTTCTCTCTGGCAGATAGCTGGGGGATGGCAGCAGTATTTTATCTAGTGAAAGCATCCCTGGCCCCTAATACATGGAGAGCCTATACGCGACACTGGAATGAATGGGAAGCATTCTGCGCAGCTAGAGGGGTATCAGTGCAGGACGGACAGCAGGCACTGTTGGTAGAGTGGTTGAACTATCTACATGGGCAGGGGGTTTCTTCAGGGTCGGTGCATGGCCAGCTGGCAGCACTGTCTTTCTTTTTTAATTTTTTTGGCATCTCAGACCTATGCTACTCCTTCATTAGTAGGAGAATGGCGAAGGGTTTGGGCTGTTAGGCCTAAAGATAAGAGGGAGCCTATCACAGTCCTTCGGCTGGGGGCTATCATCCAGGCCGTCGGGGGGGTTTGCTCTTCTGAATTCGAGGTGAAGTTGTTTAAATGCACTTTTGCGCTGGCCTTCTTCGGGGCATTGAGGGTAGGGGAGCTAGTCGCCCCTAATAGACAATCTCAGGGGACAGGGCTACAAGTAGCACGCGTTCGCTTCTCGGACACTGCTAGGGGCTTGTGGTTAACCCTTCCAGCGCAGAAAATTTTGACAATCTGCCCATTAGTGCTGGCCAGGGATTATGCAGCAGTACATCTGGGTGGGTCTTCTATATTTTTAGTACACACGGACAGTTCCTCGTTATCTAAGCACCAATTCTCTAAGGTATTAGCGCTTGCATCTCAAGCAGCAGGTTTAGACTTCAGCAAAATAGCGTTGCACTCGTTCAGGATTGGAGCTGCAACTAGCGCAGCAGCATTGGGGTGGTCTGCAGACTCCATCAATAAGCTAGGGAGATGGCGCTTGCAGCGTTACAAGAGTTACGTTCGTCCTCTTACCTCGAGTTAACTAGGAGGTCATGGGTACGGTTTTGGGTCAGTGGTAGTTTGTGAGCTGGGTGGTTGTTTCTGGTTTCCTTCATGTAGTGATGGTCAGTTCTCTGTTAATAGGTTATCCCAGAAGGCCCATTCGGGTATGGATTGTGGGCCACTCGTATGTCCACTGAGCAGCGATCCAGATGCATTCCCTAGCAGACAGTCAGCAGCTAGGTTTCCAGAGATCCCAGAGGGCTTTAATGGTGCGAGCTGCTGGCGCTATTGCTAGAGGCGCATTTAGGGGACTTGCCGGCTTTAGACCTCATTAATGTAATAAAAGCTGACGTGAGATGGTTAGCTACATTCTTCCCCGGAGTTAAGGTGGGCTGGTCGAACATAATTGCCTGTCTACACTGGCGTAATTTCCCCTCAGCCCAGTCTGCTTACAGGATCCGTTAGAAGATCAACAGAGAGCTGGGAAAAGCTGTATTGGTTGCGGGCGGGTTTGTTTTCCGCCATGACAATCTGTCAGCTGAACCACCCAGATGGGGTACATTTGTCTGATGAAGGGCTGGGTTTCTTCCTTGCCAATTTTAAATCGGCTTTGTCAAGGCTATTGTGAGGGTGGCGGTAAGAGTCCCTACTTGCAAGGTCACTCTTGTGACGGGAGGTATGGGCCCCTAATTTTTGGGTGCAGGGTCCGCATTGGGCTGATGGCTGAGCTAATTAGAGGGGTGATGTCCCCAGGTCGTGATGTGGGGGTGCTCCTCCCCTCTGTCTGCTAACCTGAAGGCCCTTAGGGTGCCTGTAGCTCTTGCAGGTTGTCAGTTATAGATATATATTTATTAATATATTGTAATTAATAAACGTGACCATGTTGGTCTTTTTCCCAGCTCTGTGTCTGTCTGATTATTATGGGTGAGGAGTGGGTGGTAACTTCTAGGGAATGCTATCTAGGGGATTTAGCCCTTTTGGCAGTGTAATGCTGCTTGTAAGCATGGAACATAATTAAGGGCCTGACCCATGCAGGCATTCTAAGGAAAGTGTTCTGGTTCTATGTGTAGGTTCTGATACATTGTTGCTATATAGTGGATGGGTTTTAATAACCTTACTTAAAGGCAGGCAGCCATTTCTCAGGCCTATTTTTCATCTGCTGGCTGCCAAAGTTTTTTCCCCTCCCTCCCATCCCAGTTCTAATTGTTGATTGCATTTCATGTACAGTTGGGCGGTGGCTTAAAGTTCAAATGGCTCCTTTGGGTTGCCGGTATCAGTTAAGGCAGGGATGTGATTAGTTGATCTAGTTCGGCAGTAAGTCTTTACCGTAATAATTTTGCTTCCCCGGTCGTTAGTGTGCTGTATGGCTTGTTCGGCCGGTGTCCTTAAGGTTTGAAGCGTAAATGATTTTATCTCCTAGTGGCAGGAGGTATGGGCCCCTTAATTTTTGGGTGCAGGGTCCGCATGGGGCTGATGGCTGAGCTAATGGGAGGGGCGATGTCCCCACGGTCTGCTAGTCTGAAGGCCCCTAGGGCGCCTGTACCTCTTGCAGGTTGTGTTCTTGCAGGGAGTCAACAGCACATACCTTGGGGCCCCCACCTCTGATTAGTATGGATTTCCAGGTTCTCGTTTAGCCGCCACCTTCTTCAACCCTGTAACCTCTAGCTGTAGAGCTGTAAGTGATTTTAGGAAATAGCCCACCCTAATAACCAGACAAGACCAGTATTAAGGTGAAACAAGAACTGTTTTATTCACACAGCAACTCACAGCATATATACCCAATTGCCATCTGATAAGAGCCTAAGCCCATTAGAGAACAATCCCGCCCTCCAGACAGCCTGGTGCCTTCATTAGAGGCCATAGAACATAGAAATCCCCACAATGGATAGGTCATTTTGGGGTGATCCCAAGGGAGTGGCGGCTATTCCAGGGTGTCATTGGAGATCTCCTGGTCCACAAATGTCACAGCCCAAAAAGCAACATGATCCTTTACTGGCTAGATCCTGACGGTTTGGCTTGGGGCTAGATCCTGACGGGTCGGCTTGGGGCTGTCCAATAAGGTTATTCCAATTCAGTTTGCAAGGAGAGGCCATCTGCATTGCCGTTATTCTTTCTTTCCCGGACGGTACTAAATGGTGAAGTTGAAGGGCTGCAAGGCTAAGCTCCACTGCAACAAGCGTCCATTGTCTCCTGAAACCCTATCGAGCCATACCAGGGAGTTATGGACCATGAGTACCGTAAATGATCTTCCATACAAATAGGGTTGTAATTCCTTCTCTACTTCTGCATAGACTACCTCCCTAGGCAGTCATTTTCGGCTGATGTAGGCTCCGGGGTGCTCACGGCCCTCCTCATCCACCTGGCTCAGGACTGCTCCCAAGCCGAACATGGAGGCATCTGTATGGACACAAAAACATTTAGAGGGGTCAGGAGCAACCGGAATAGGGGCAGATACTAATGCGGTTTTCAGTTGTTGAAAGGCAGTCTTGCACTCGGGGGACCACAGGAATTGCTGAGGTAGATGTTTTCTGGTCAGGTTGGTCAGGAGTTTGGCCAGAGTACTATAGTTTGAGACAAACTTTTGGTAGTACCCCGCAGTGCCAAGAAAGTCTAGGACTTGAGTCTTGGTTTTGGGGGGTCAGCCAGTTAGCAACTGCCTCAATCTTGGCCGGCTATGGCCTCTGCTTCACATATCCCACTCTGTGTTCAAGGTACTGGACCTGCAACACCCCTACCTTGCACGTGTTTGCCTTTAGAGTCAGACCCGCAGCCCTGATGCGGTCCAATACGATACAGAGGTGGACCAAATGTTCCTCCCAGGTATCGCTGAAGATCGCAATGTCTTCATGACAGATCCTCTGGATTGCAAATCTATGTTAAATATCAAGTACAATGCTGGGAGTTTTACCCTTAAAACATATAACAGCAAAGAAGTGTCAGCATAAAAATCCCCTTATTATCCAAACATGGGGAATCAGTACAGAACACAATGTTTCAGGGCAGTCCCCTTAGTCATGTGATCATGTGGTTCTATTGTTGGTCCTTTTTTTATATTTTATTTCCTTAAAACATATAAACCATATCAATAGTCCAGTATTGAGAACTTATCGGTTTGTATATTAAGGGGCCTATTTATTATGGTGCGAGCGGACATGATCTGATATAGTGGATCATGTCTGCTGCACATTGATAAATGCCGACAGCATATGCTGTCCACATTTATCATTGCTCCAGCAGTTTTTGTGAACTGATGGTGCAATGCCGCCCCCTTCAGATTTGTAGCCAATCAACCGCTAGCCGGGGGTGTCAATCAACCCGATCGTATTCTGGTGAAGGGATCTTCCTTGCAGCCTGCTATCCATAACCGTCATGACCCCTTATGGTAGGGCAGAGGGGAAAGGGATGGACCGGCGGCACAGCCTGCCCAGAGTTAGACCACCAGATCAACACTCTCGGCTGGTATAGGCCTCTGGTCCATGACAAGAGAGAAAAGAAAGGAGAAAGGGAGGAGAGGAGAGAGGAGATGGAGAGAGAGAGAGAGAGAGAGAGAGAGAGAGAGAGAGAGAGAGGGGAGATAGAGAGGAGAGGAGAGAGAGAGAGAGAGAGAGAGAGAGGAGAGAGAGAGAGAGGAGATATAGAGAGAGGAGAGAGAGAGAATGTGTATACATGTGCATATATATATATATATGTGTGTGTGTGTACAAAGGTGTGTGTAAGCATGTGTATATATGTGCTTGTGTGTTATTGAGTAGTGTGACTGGGGGTTAGTATTTAAATATCAGGGTGACTGCCCTTGCAGAGGCTGAGAAACGCGTCACTTTTAATAAAGTTATTGTTTTTATTTATACACTTTCTGCTTTGGTGGTGCTCATTGCAATACCATTCTGGGATTTATCCATACACAGATAATGGGATTACCTTCTCAAGTTTTCAAGACCTGATATGACAGTCGGTTGGTAACAGTGAGCTGGACTACTGCAAAGCTCCAGCAGCCTGATTAGCACCATTGGGTGCATTACACTTGTGAGTATTTTTCCAACTTTCTCTATTCATATCATCTGTTTGGGTGGTACTAGGCCATTGTGGCGCCTCTGTTTATCTTTCTGCAGATTGTCAAGTACCAGGATTCGACAATCCTTTGACAGAGAGCTGCCTGTTCTGGATTATATGCACTTTATTTTTAATTTGTTTGTATTGTTTAACTTCAAACTCTGGAGTAAGTAGAAAGCGCCCCATATGGGATTCTTTTGTGTGCTTGGCCACACAATTTTTTATCTTTTTTTTTCTTCAGGGTGACTGTGTTAGATCTTGTGGTTTCTCAGATCATGAGCATTATGATTATGTATAGGTTGCATTAGCTGTATGACTACTGCTGTGTATTGGGTGGTCTGGGCCTAGTGACTACACCAGCTTGGCTATTGCTATACACAGGGAAGGCTGGCCTTGCGCAGAATGCACATTACTGTTAATTTGTGAGCCCCTATTGCAGTTCTGCAGTTTTTGATGCATCACACTCTGGGCAATAACGTCTGTTTTTACAGCCCAGTTTCATGCTATTCATGTGATAACTAAATCATGATTTGTAGACATAAAATCATTTATCGAGTGAAGCCCACAAGTAATCAATACTCAATCAGATCACCCAAGCGGAATATGGTTTTACCACTGTGCCATGGAGTCTTTTATAATGTAATTAAGTTAATGTTTGATCCCTGACCCTGAAGCTTTGCCTCTCCCCATCTGTCACCTGAGTGTCCTGAATTCCCCGGAGATTCCACGACCTACAATCAAGCAGCGTTCCTGCAGCGAGAGGACATAGCTAGACTCTGAAGGCGTTTAAAAATTTGGCATAAAACAACTTGGTTATCTCACAGGAAGCTGCAATAGATATAAATGTGATCTCCTGAGAATTCTTTTTTTCTATAATCCTATATTATAAAAGGCCAAGAATGTTTGTCCGACGCAGTCATGCGCAGTAGATACAAACATACCTGGTCTTAACCCCTTAATGACCAGCGCTGAGTAGAGACTGGGCGAGACAAGTGCGACGATGGCGCTGGTCGTTTAACCCTGGGCCACGCTACACAATTACTCCCTGCCCCAACAACCCCCCCTTGCTAACCCTCCTACGGATACACACACACAAACTGACACCCCCGCCCTGACACACGTACATAGTGCACAGCAGCAACACACAGGCAGCAAACTCATAATGTGTACGGTTCAACCACTGCATTTTACACCCTGCTCAAAGTTCCCAGCTGCTGTCTGCTTGCTCCCTGACCCCCTTACCTGCATACAGTGAAAACAGAGAGAGCAGGCGCTGAGACCTGGCCACTACTTCCATCTTCTGCCCCCTCACATACTGGATACATACTCAGGTAAGTGAGAAAACAGGCTGGTCTCGGTTACATCCTCTCCCTATAAGCTGAAGAGGTGATGGGCAGGTAGATAGAAAGAGCAGCATTAACTCCTTCAGCTGAAAATGGTTCACTCATCATTACAAGGACAGTTATGTGATTATACCAAGTTGGGGATTTTTTGTAGAATAAACCCCAGAATATCGCAAACAAAAGAGACACAACTCAGCTGTCAGTGTGATGAAGACTCTTATTTTCTAACAGTCAACTGAGACATGGAAAACAAAACAAACAAATGAACATTACAGTGAAGTGAACATACATTCAAGTTTGATATAGCCAGTGTTATCACATATAGCCAGGGTTATCACATATAGCCAGGGTTATCACATATAGCCAGGGTTATCACATATAGCAAGGGTTATCATATATAGCCAGTGTTATCATATATAGCCAGTGTTATCACATATAGCCAGGGTTATCACATATAGCCAGGGTTATCACATATAGCCAGGGTTATCACATATAGCAAGGGTTATCATACATAGCCAGTGTTATCATATATAGCAAGGGTTATCATATATAGCCAGTGTTATCATATATAGCAAGGGTTATCATATATAGCCAGTGTTATCATATATAGCCAGGGTTATCACATATAGCCAGGGTTATCATATATAGCCAGGGTTATCACATATAGCCAGGGTTATCACATATAGCCAGTGTTATCATATATAGCCAGGGTTATCACATATAGCCAGTGTTATCACATATAGCCAGGGATATCATATATAGCCAGTGTTATCACATATAGCCAGTGTTATCACATATAGCCAGGGATATCACATATAGCCAGGGTTATCACATATAGCCAGGGATATCACATATAACCAGGGTTAATACATATAGCCAGGGTTATCACTTATAGCCAGGGTTATCACATATAGCCAGGGTTATCACATATAGCCAGGGTTATAAAATATAGCCAGTGTTATCACATATAGCCAGTGTTATAACATATAGCAAGGGTTATCACATATAGCCAGTTTTATCACATATAGCCAGTGTTTTCTCATATAGCCAGGGATATCACATATAGCCAGTGTTATATCACATATAGCCAGGGTTATCACATATAGCCAGGGATATCACATATAGCAAGGGTTATCACATATAGCCAGTGTTATCACATATAGCCTGGGATATCACATATAGCCAGTGTTATCACATATAGCAAGGGTTATCACATATAGCCAGGGATATCACATATAGCCAGTGCTATCACATATAGCAAGGGTTATCACATATAGCCAGTGTTATCACATATAGCCAGGGATATCATATATAGTCAGTGTTATCACATATAGCCAGGGATATCACATATAGCCAGGGTTATCACATAAAACCAGAGTTAACACATATAACTAGTGTTATCACATATAGCCAGGGTTATCACATATAGCCAGTGTTATCACATATAGCCAGTGTTATAACATATAGCCAGTGTTATAACATATATCAAGGGTTATCACATATAGCCAGTGTTATTACATCTAGCCAGTGTTATCACATATAGCCAGGGTTATCACATATAGCCAGTGTTATAACATATAGCCAGTGTTATAACATATATCAAGGGTTATCACATATAGCCAGTGTTATTACATCTAGCCAGTGTTATCACATATAGCCAGGGATATCACATATAGCCAGGGTTATCACATATAACCAGGGTTAACACATATAGCCAGGGTTATCAAATATAGCCAGTGTTATAACATATAGCCAGTGCTATAACATATAGCAAGGGTTATCACATATAGCCAGTGTTATCACATATAGCCAGGAATATCACATATTGCCAGCTATTTTAGGGGGATATCTGTGTGTGCAGGTGACTATTACTGTGCATAATTATTAGGCAACTTAACAAAAAACAAATATATACCCATTTCAATGATTTATTTTTACCAGTGAAACCAATATAACATCTCAACATTCACAAATATACATTTCTGACATTCAAAAACAAAACAAAAACAAATCAGTGACCAATATAGCCATCTTTCTTTGCAAGGACACTCAAAAGCCTGCCATCCATGGATTCTGTCAGTGTTTTTTTTGTTTGTTTGTTTTTTTTAATTATTTTTTATTGAGGGTAAAAAAAAATTATACAACATACAGGTTGCTCAATGAACTAAATACAGATATAATGACTAACATATTCATCTCTAGGCATAATAGGCAGGTTGGGGAGCAACCTCTCAGCTACCCTCTATTTTTGCCCCTCCCCAAAATTACTCAGGCCGCTTTTGGACCTTCACTTGCACAGCGTATTAGCTGAGGGGTTTTACAAGTTATAGACCGCTTTTGGGCCTATACATATCAATCGCATAAAATACTCACATACATTTGTACAAGTCGTGCATAACTAACCTATAAAACAATACCCTGCAAGGAACTTAGACCAGTACATGGAATTATTCTAAACCCTTATAGAAATCTGGTTTATAAAAGGGCTTATTAGCACAAATCTTAGAATAATATAAAGTTAGGTGACTCCGCAGAGCATTGCTGGTGATCAACTATAATGTGGCTTATTGATACTCACACATGTTTTAATTCAGTTATACTATGGCAGGAAGTTATATACCAAAAGCCAGGGTTCACCCCAATGCTGATGTGGGATTTAGGCAATGCTGCCCGCAGGCCTCATTATAATTAGAACCCTCCCTAAATACTTTGATACTGCATACAGGGATAGTGCTAGGGCTATAATTTATACTCATACAGGTAAACCAGAGCTATCTAACAATTTATACATACAGCTGTATTATACTCTATTACACATTTAAGTACTTAGGGCAAAGGAGATGGTTATAACACTATCATGGAAGAGAAAAGAAAAAAAAAGAAACAGAGCTATAAAACATGTTCATACAAGTAATCCGGAGCTATCTAGCCATTAACACATACATCTGCAGTATATTACATTGCACATTAAATTATTTAGGACAAAGAAGATGGTTATAAGACTGTCGTGGAAAAAACATCACATATTAATAATATTCAGTAACTAAATCACTAAGCACTATATTTCTCTCTGAGAACTGCTTGAATGTCCCACAGGTCCCCTGTTTTTAGAATCCACTCTGGGTGAATATTCAGGCCTGAAGGCCGTCATTCAGAAACATCAACAGCCTTATCAGGGTAGGAGCAGAGCCTTAACATAGGGACTGGATCAGGGCTTATATCTCTACCCCACGCCAGTCCGGACACCCCCGGTATCACCAATTCTGTATCCAGAGTGAAAAATCCAGGCCTCAAGTAGGCCGCAATGCCAGCCATACATTACCAGCCTGGAAGACGCTCCTATTCGGAAATACCAGACAGCTGATAGCAGCGGGTGGGCCCGGCATACAACTTCTGAGCTATGAAGCAGGCCGACAGTCCCCACAGTCCTCAGATGAGGATGGTCTGACACCGGTAGTCCTAGTTCCTCAGGCAAGCTGTCTGGTATCAGTGCTTCAGGGTGCGCATTTCCCCTGACCTCCGCCACAGTGCGTGTCTCCTTGCTCCCGCCAGTGAACCGGGCAGGTATCGAGCTCTTAGGGGTTGTCATCTGATCATGAGCCAGAACCCCCGCTGCCACCGGGGGTTCTGTATTGGTTTGCGGTATAGCTTTCCATCCCGAGATCTCTGCTCTCAGTTGTCTCCGGTCCTCAGATGTTTTAAGCTCAGAATGGGCACTGTCCATATATGCCAAGAGGCGATCAAATCTCGCGCATATTGTGCGCTCGTATTCAGCCAGCAGATCCCGCAAGTTTAAATGTGTTTCCGACATGTTTCAGCTGCAAAACTATATTGGTGGATATTGACAGAGGAGAAACTCCTATATTCTCCTATCACCCGGTTACCCGGGGGGGGTTGCTAAGGTTGTCCTCCACAAGGCCGCCACAAACCTCAATGGTCCAGTCTGCGAGACTCTTATACAAACAAATTTAGTATTGCCCAGACCAGCAGAGCTTGCTCTATAAGATGCATCAAAATTTTGTGCTGGATGGCATCAAAAACAGTCAGATATCTTGGCGGAAAGTATATCCTGTATCTTGAGCTCTCAGATTAGCAGCCATCTTCTGCTAGTGCCTGGACACGCCCCCTTCTGTCAGTGTTTTGATCTGTTCACCATCAACATTGCGTGCAGCAGCAACCACAGCCTCCCAGACACTGTTCAGAGAGGTGTACTGTTTTCCCTCCTTGTAAATCTCACATTTGATGATGGACCACAGGTTCTCAATGGGGTTCAGATCAGGTGAACAAGGAGGCCATGTCATTAGATTTTCTTCTATTATACCCTTTCTTGCCAGCCACGCTGTGGAGTACTTGGACGCGTGTGATGGAGCATTGTCCTGCATGAAAATCATGTTTTTCTTGAAGGATGCAGACTTCTTCCTGTACCACTGCTTGAAGAAGGTGTCTTCCAGAAACTGGCAGTAGGACTGGGAGTTGAGCTTGACTCCATCCTCAACCCGAAAAGGCCCCACAAGCTCATCTTTGATGATACCAGCCCAAACCAGTACTCCACCTCCACCTTGCTGGCGTCTGAGTCGGACTGGAGCTCTCTGCCCTTTACCAATCCAGCCACGGGCCCATCCATCTGGCCCATCAAGACTCACTCTCATTTCATCAGTCCATAAAACCTTAGAAAAATCAGTCTTGAGATATTTCTTGGCCCAGTCTTGACGTTTCAGCTTGTGTGTCTTGTTCAGTGGTGGTCGTCTTTCAGCCTTTCTTACCTTGGCCATGTCTCTGAGTATTGCACACCTTGTGCTTTTGGGCACTCCAGTAATGTTGCAGCTCTGAAATATGGCCAAACTGGTGGCAAGTGGCATCTTGGCAGCTGCACGCTTGACTTTTCTCAGTTCATGGGCAGTTATTTTGCGCCTTGGTTTTTCCACACGCTTCTTGCGACCCTGTTGACTATTTTGAATGAAACGCTTGATTGTTCGATGATCACGCTTCATAAGCTTTGCAATTTTAAGAGTGCTGCATCCCTCTGCAAGATATCTCACTATTTTGGACTTTTCTGAGCCTGTCAAGTCCTTCTTTTGACCCATTTTGCCAAAGGAAAGGAAGTTGCCTAATAATTATGCACACCTGATATAGGGTGTTGATGTCATTAGACCACACCCCTTCTCATTACAGCGATGCACATCACCTAATATGCTTAATTGGTAGCAGGCTTTCGAGCCTATACAGCTTGGAGTAAGACAACATGCATAAAGAGGATGATGTGGTCAAAATACTCATTTGCCTAATAATTCTGCACACAGTGTATAGCCAGGATTATCACATATAGCCAGTGTTATTACATATAGCCAGTGTTATCACCTATAGCCAGGAATATCACATATAGCCAGGGTTATCACATATAGCCAGTGTTATAACATATAGCCAGTGCTATAACATATAGCAAGGGTTATCACATATAGCCAGTGTTATCACATATAGCCAGGAATATCACATATTGCCAGTGTAATCACATATAGCCAGGGTTATCACATATAGCCAGGGATATCACATATAGCCAGTGCTATCACATATAGCAAGGGTTATCACATATAGCCAGGGTTATCACATATAGCCAGTGTTATCACATATAGCCAGTGTTATCACATATAGCCAGGAATATCACATATAGCCAGGGTTATCACATATAGCCAGTCTTATAACATATAGCCAGTGCTATAACATATAGCAATGGTTATCACATATAGCCAGTAGAAACAGTTAAAAATCCAGCACTTCAATCCTTAATAGGGTGCATACTGCAATTGGATTACTGCAGAAATCCTCCAAGTAAAATAGCACAAAAGTAGCAGTCGCACCACAATATCCTTAATCAGAAGTTATCTTTATTGCCACATACTGGGAGCCAGGAAAACAGAACAACGTTTCGGGCTATAAACCCTTAGTCATGTTCATAACTTGTACATCACACTTAATCACCTTAAATACCTACAACCAGGTAAAACCACACCTCTTTAATTTAACCATTTACAAGGCAAAAAAGGCCTAACATAGTGACCTCTAGTGGTTCACAACTATATAAAGAAATAATTTTTTCACATTTTTTAAAACATTTTTTATAAAAGAATAATACAAGGTTAAAAACTCTAAACAGATGTCATAGCAAGTATATTATACACAGAATTCGAAATGACAAAAAAACAAAAAATCTTACATAACTCTTAATGTTATTTCCTCTCTTAAAGGAACACACTCAAATCCAATTCTCTATTCATTCCATTGGGAGCTAATGTGTTTAATTTATTTATCCAAAAGGCCTCACGTTTTTGTAGAAGTAGTTCTCTTTTGCCACCTCGCCTAGGGCTTTGTACAAAATCTATTATTTGAAAACGCAGTTGTGCAATTGTATGGTTACAACTCAGAAAATGATAGGCTACTGGTGCATTTAAATTTTTTGTTCTAATATTGGATTTATGTTGAATAATTCTATCTCTGACCCTCTGGGTCGTCTCGCCAATGTAAATTAGCCCACACGGACATTTAATTAGATTACAAAATTTGCATTACAATTGAAATAGCCCCTGATCCTGAATTTCTGACCCGTTTGGGGATGTATGAAAAGATCACCTTTTATCATGTTGTTACAATTTGAACAATTAAGACAAGGGAAGCAACCATTATTTTCTGAAGTAATAAAGCCTTGTTTTGATTTTTTATTAGACCCATCTGCTTTGATTAATTTATCCCTAAGACTAGGTAATCTAGTGTATGCTGGCATAGGGGGCTGTTCAAATGCTAAGACTTCTGGATTGCATTCCTTGAGGACATGCCAATGTTTGCGAACTATTTTTTGTATCGCTGCACTGTGGGCACTGTATTCTGAAACAAAAAACAATCTATTAGGGTCCTTTTTCTTTTGTACACCCATCATATTGACCCTATCCTTTGGTGTCTGTAAAACTTTTTTCAAAGTTGTCTGTATCATATCATAAGGATACCCTCGCTCAACAAATCTTAAACCCATCTCTTCTAACTGGTACTATACACACTCCCTAAAGTCCATAAAAATCTTGGGGCCCCACCAGGACGCCCCATTGTAGCAGGCACTGATTCTATCTGCACGAATATATCCATTTACCTGGACAAGCTTTTGAGACCATTTGTGTCACAAGCAATGTCTTACATTAAAGATACAGATGACTTTCTATCTAAGATTGAGAACTTGCCAGGTAATATGGATAAATGTATTTTGTATAGTCTAGACATTGTGAGTCTGTACACTGCTATACCCCACACTAGTGGGTTAGATTCTATTAGGGCGATTATGGCAAGAAGTAATAAATTTACAGTTATGCAACAACAATTTATTATTGAACTAATGGAGATTGTATTATACTGTAATTACTTCTTGTTTGAAGACTCTTATTTTGTACAAAAGCAGGGTACTGCTATGGGGGTCCAACGTCGCCCCCACCTATGCCAACATTTTTATGAGTATATTCGAGGAAAAGTTTGTCTATGAGAATAATCTATTTCATCTGTGTGGCGCTACATAGATGACATATTTGGTATTTGGTGGGGCGACGTTGGCTCCCTGCAGCAGTTTGTTGCAGATCTCAATATGGCTTCTAGATGTATCAAGTTTACCCTATCTTGGAGTGAAGAATCTATCAATTTTTTGGACACTAAAGTTTATAAGGATGGTTCCCTGTTAAAAACAGATTTGAATAGGAAAAAAACAGACAGGAATAGCCTTCTACACTTCTCTAGTGCCCATGCTCCCTCCCTAATCCGGTCATTACCATATAGCCAAATTCTTAGGGTTAAACGTATTGTTAAGGATGAAAATCTGGCCCTGCAAAGGTTAGAAGAGATGGGTTTAAGATTTGTTGAGCGAGGGTATCCTTATGATATGATACAGACAACTTTGAAAAAAGTTTTATAGACACCAAAGAATAGGGTCAATATGATGGATGTACAAAAGAAAAAGGACCCTAATAGATTGGTTTTTGTTTCAGAATACAGTGCCCACAGTGCAGCGATACAAAAAATAGTTCGCAAACATTGGCATGTCCTCAAGGAATGCAATCCAGAAGTCTTAGCATTTGAACAGCCCCCTATGCCAGCATACACTAGATTACCTAGTCTTAGGGATAAATTAATCAAAGCAGATGTTGGGTCTAATAAAAAATCAAAACAAGGCTTTATTACTTCAGAAAATAATGGTTGCTTCCCTTGTCTTAATTGTTCAAATTGTAACAACATGATAAAAGGTGATCTTTCATACATCCCCAAACGGGTCAGAAATTCAGGATCAGGGGCTATTTCAATTGTAATGCAAATTTTGTAATCTATCTAATTAAATGTCCGTGTGGGCTAATTTACATTGGCGAGACGGCCCAGAGGGTCAGAGATAGAATTATTCAACATAAATCCAATATTAGAACAAAAAATTTAAATGCACCAGTAGCCTATCATTTTCTGAGTTGTAACCATACAATTGCACAACTGCGTTTTCAAATAATAGATTTTGTACAAAGCCCTAGGGGAGGTGGCAATAGAGAACTACGTCTACAAAAACGTGAGGCCTTTTGGATAAATAAATTAAACACATTAGCTCCCAATGGAATGAATAGAGAATTGGATTTGAGTGTGTTCCTTTAAGAGAGGAAATAACATTAAGAGTTATGTGAGATTTTTTGTTTTTTTGTCATTTTGAATTCTGTGTATAATATACTTGCTATAAGTTTTTAACCTTGTATTATTTTTTTATAAAAAATGTTTTAAAAAATGTGAAAAAATTATTTCTTTATATAGTTGTGAACCACTAGAGGTCACTATGTTAGGCCTTTTTTGCCTTGTAAATGGTTAAATTAAAGAGGTGTGGTTTTACCTGGTTGTAGGTATTTAAGGTGATTAAGTGTGATGTACAAGTTATGAACATGACTAAGGGTTTATAGCCCGAAACGTTGTTCTGTTTTCCTGGCTCCCAGTGTGTGGCAATAAAGATAACTTCTGATTAAGGATATTGTGGTGCGACTGCTACTTTTGTGCTATTTCACATATAGCCAGTGTTATCACATATAGCCAGGGATATCACATATTGCCAGTGTTATCACATATAGCCAGGGTTATCACATATAACCAGGTATATAACTTATAGCCAGTGTTATCACATATAGCAAGGGTTATCACATATAGCTAGTGTTATCACATATAGCCAGGGTTATCACATATAGCCAGTGTTATCACATATAGCAAGTGTTATCACATATAGCCAGGGATATCACATATAGCCTGTGCTATCACATATAGCCAGGGATATCACATATAGCCAGTGTTATCACATATAGCAAGGGTTATCACATATAGCTAGTGTTATCACATATAGCCAGGGTTATCACATATAGCCAGTGTTATCACATATAGCAAGTGTTATCACATATAGCCAGGGATATCACATATAGCCAGTGTTATCACATATAGCAAGGGTTATCACATATAGCCAGTGTTATCACATATAGCCAGGGATATCACATATAGCCAGTGGTATCACATATAGCCAGGGTTATCACATATAGCCAGTGTTATCACATATAATTAGTGTTATCACATATAGCCAGGGTTATAACATATAGCCAGTGTTATCACATATAGCCAGTGTTATTACATATAGCCAGTGTTATCACATATAGCCAGGGATATCACATATAGCCAGGGTTATCACATATAACCAGGGTTAACACATATAGCCAGGGTTATCACATATAGCCAGTGTTATAACATATAGCAAGGGTTATCACATATAGCCAGTGTTATCACATATAGCCAGTGTTATCACATATAGCCAGGGATATCACATATAGCCAGTGTTATCACATATAGCAAGGGTTGTCACATATAGCCAGTGTTATCACATATAGCCAGGGATATCACATATGACCAGGGTTATTACATATAGCCAGGGTTTTCACATATAGCCAGGGTTATCACATATAGCCATATAGCCAGTGCTATCACATATAGCCAGGGTTATTACATATAGCCAGGGTTTTCACATATAGCCAGGGTTATCACATATAGCCAGGGCTATCACATATAACCAGGGTTAACACATATAGCCAGTGTTATCACATATAGCCAGGGATATCACATATGACCAGGGTTATTACATATAGCCAGGGTTTTCACATATAGCCAGGGTTATCACATATAGCCATATAGCCAGTGCTATCACATATAGCCAGGGTTATTACATATAGCCAGGGTTTTCACATATAGCCAGGGTTATCACATATAGCCAGGGCTATCACATATAACCAGGGTTAACACATATAGCCAGTGTTATCACATATAGCCAGGGGTATCACATATAACCAGGGTTAACACATATAGCCAGAGTTAACACATATAGCCAGTGTTATCACATATAGCCAGGGTTATCACATATAGCCAGTGTTATCATATAGCCAGTGTTATCACATAAAGCCAGTGTTATAAAATATAGCCAGTGTTATCATATAGCCAGGGTTATCACATATAGCCAGTGTTATCATATAGCCAGGGTTATCACATATAGCCAGTGTTATCACATATAACCAGGGACATCACATATAGCCAGTGTTATCACATATAGCCAGGGTTATCACATATAGCCAGGGTTATCACATATTGTCAGTGTTATCACAATAAGCCAGGGTTATCACATATAGCTAGGGATATCACATATAGCCAGTGTTATCACATATAGCCAGGGTTATCACATATAGCCAGGGATATCACATATAGCTAGGGTTATAACATATAGCCAGGGTTATCATATTTAGCCAGGGTTTTCACATATAGCCAGTGTTATCACATATAGCCAAAGATATCACATATAGCCAGTGTTATCACATATAGCCAGGGTTATCACATATTGCCAGTGTTATCACATAATGCCAGGGTTATCACATATAGCCAGGGTTATCACATATAACCAGGGTTATCACATATAGCCAGGGTTATTACATATAGCTATATAGCCAAGGTCATCACATATAGCCAGTTTTATCATATATAGCCAGTGTTATCACATATAGCCATATAGCCAGGGTTTTTACATATAGCCAGTGTTATCACATATAGCCAGGGTTATCACATATAGCCAGGGTTATCACATATTACCAGGGTTATCACATATAGCCAGGTTTATCACATATAGCTATACAGCCAGTGTTATCACATATAGCCAGTGTTATCACATATAACCAGGATTAACACATATAGCCAGGGTTATCACATATAGCCAGTGTTATCACATATAGCCAGTGTTATCACATATAGTCAGTGTTATCACATATAGCCAGTGCTATCACATATAGCCAGTGGTATCACATATAGCCAGGGTTATCACATAAAGCCAGTGTTATCACATAAAGCCAGGGTTATCAGATATAACCAGGGCTAACACATATAGCCATGGTTATCACATATACCCAGTGTTATCACACATAGTCAGTGTTATCACATATAGCCAGTATTATCACATATAGCCAGGATTATCACATATAGCCAGTGTAATCACATATAACCAGAGTTAACACATATAGTCAGGGTTATCACATATAGCCAGGTTTGTCACATAGAGCCATATAGCCAGTGTTATCACATATGACCAGCAGTATTACATATAGCTATATAGCCAATATTATCAAATATAGCCAGTGTTATCACAAATAGCTATATAGCCAGTGTTATCACATATAGCCATATAGCCAGGGTTATCACATATAGCTATATAGCCAGTGCTATCACATATAGCCAGTGTTATCACATATAGTCAGGGTTATCACATATAGTCAGGGTTTTCACATATAGCCAGGGTTATCGCATATAGCCAGTGCTATCACATATAGCCAGTGTTATAACATATAGTCAGTGTTATCACTTATAGCCAGGGTTATCACATATAGCCAATGTTAACACATATAGGCAAGATTATCACATATAGCCAGTACTATCACATATAGCCAGGGTTATCACATATAGTCAGGGTTATCATATATAGCCAGTGTTATCACATATATCCAGTGTCATCACATATAGCCAGGGTTATCAAATATAGCGAGGGTTATTACATATAGCCATATAGCCAAGGTTATCACATATAGCCAGGGTTATTACATATAGCCATATATCCAGGGTTATTACATATAGCCAGGGTTAAAACATATAGCCAGAGTTATCACATATAACCAGGGTTATCACATATAACCAGGGTTATCACATATAGCTAGGGTTATCACATATAACCAGGGTTATCACATATAACCAGGGTTATCACATATAGCCAGTGTTATTACATATAGCCAGGGTTATCACATATAGCTAGTGGTATCACATATAGCCAGGGTTAACACATATAGCCAGTGTTATGAGATATAGCCAGTGTTATCACATATAGCCAGGGTTATCACATATAGCTAGTGTTAGCACATATAGCCAGGGTTAGCACATATAGCCAGTGTTATCCCATATAGCCAGGGTTATCACACCTCTCCCTCCCAACTATGGCTATATTAGAAGTGGAGCTTTAACATTTACATGCAAGCAAAAAGGAGTTTATTGAGGGTGTTTGCGTGCAAAGTTTTTTTCACACGTATTACAAGTTGAAAGTAATATAGCCAGTGTTATCACATATAGCCAGGGTTATTACATATAGCCAGGCTTTTCACATATAGCCAGGGTTATCACATATAGCCAGTGTTTTCACATATAGCAAGGGTTATCACATATAGACAGTGTTATCACATATAGCCAGGGTTATCACATATAGCCAGGGTTAACACATATAGCCAGTGTTCTCACATATAGCCAGGGTTATCACATATAACCAGGGTTAACACATATAGCCAGTGCTATCACATATAACCAGGGTTAACACATATAGCCAGTGCTATCACATATAGCCAGGGTTATCGCATATAGCCAGTTTTATCACATATAGCCAGGGTTAACACATATAGCCAGGGTTATTACATATAGACAGTGTTATCACATATAGCCAGGGTTATCACATATAGCCAGGGTTATCATCACATATAGCCAGTGTTATCACTTATAGCTAGGGTTATCACATATAGCCAGTGTTATCACTTATAGCTAGGGTTATCACATCTCTCCCTCCCAACTATGGCTATGTTACAAGTGGAGCTTTAACATTTACACTCAAGCAAAAAGGAGTTTATTGTGGGTGTTTGCGTGCAAAGTTTTTTTTACACGTATTACAAGTTGAAAGTAATATAGCCAGTGTTATCACATATAGCCAGTGTTATCACATATAGCCAGGGTTATCACATATAGCCAGGATTATCAAATATAGCCAGGATTATCACATATAGCCAGTGTTATCACATATAGCCAGTGTTATCACATATAGCCAGGGTTATCACATATAGCCAGGGTTATCACATATAGCCAGGATTATCAAATATAGCCAGGATTATCACATATAGCCAGTGTTATCACATATAGCCAGGGTTATCACATATAGCCAGGATTATCACATATAGCCAGTTTTATCACATATAGCCAGGGTTATCACATATAGCCAGTGTTATCACTTATAGCTAGGGTAATCACATATAGCCAGTGTTATCAAATATAGCCAGTGTTATCACTTATAGCCAGGGTTATCACATATAGCCAGTGTTATCACATATAGCCAACACATAGCAAGTGTTAGGACATATAACCAGGGTTATCCCATATAGCCAGGGTTATCACATATAGCCAGGGTTATCCCATATAGCCAGGGTTATCCCATATAGCCAGTGTTATCACATATAACCAGGGTCACCCCATATAGCCAGTGTTATCATATATAGCCAGTGTTATCACATATAGCCAGTGTTATCACATATAGCCAGGGTTATCACATATAGCCAGGGTTATCACATGTAGCCAGGGTTATCACATATAGCCAGTTTTATCACATATAGCCAGTGTTATCCCATATAGCCAGGGTTATCCCATATAGCCAGTGTTATCACATATAACCAGGGTCACCCCATATAGCCAGTGTTATCATATATAGCCAGAATTATCACATATAGCCAGTGTTGAACTTATAGCCAGGGTTAGCCCATATAGCCAGTGTTATCACATATAGCCTGGGATATCACATATAACCAGTTTTATCACATATAGCCAGGGTTATCACATATAGCCAGGGTTATCACATATAGCCAGTGTTATCACTTATAGCCAGGGTTAGCCCATATAGCCAGTGTTATCATATATAGCCAGTGTTATCACATATAGCCAGTGTTATCACTTATAGCCAGGGTTAGCCCATATAGCCAGTGTTATCACTTATAGCTAGGGTTATCACATATAGCCAGTGTTATCACTTATAGCCAGGGTTAGCCCATAAAGCCAGGGTTATCACATGTAGCCAGTGTTATCACTTATAGCCAACGCATAGCAAGTGTTATGACATATAACCAGGGTTATCCCATATAGCCAGTGTTATCACATAAAGCCAGGGTTATCACATGTAGCCAGTGTTATCACAGATAGCCAGGGTTATCATATATAGCCAGTGTTATCACATATAGCCAGTGTTATCATATATAGCAAGGGTTATCATATATAGCCAGTGTTATCACATATAGCCAGTTTTATCACATATAGCCAGTGTTATCACATATAGCCCGGGATATCACATATAACCAGTTTTATCACATATAGCCAGTGTTATCACTTATAGCCAGGGTTAGCCCATATAGCCAGTGTTATCACTTATAGCTAGGGTAATCACATATATCCAGTGTTATCACATATAGCCAGTGTTATCACTTATAGCCAGGGTTAGCCCATATAGCCAGTGTTATCACTTATAGCTAGGGTTATCACATATAGCCAGTGTTATCACATATAGCCAGTGTTATCACATATAGCCAGGGTTAGCCCATATAGCCAGGGTTATCACATATAGCCAGGATTATCACATATAGCCAGTGTTATCACTTATAGCCAGGGTTAGCCCATATAGCCAGTGTTATCACATATAGCCCGGGATATCACATATAACCAGTTTTATCACATATAGACAGGGTTATCACATATAGCCAGTGTTATCACATATAGCAAGTGTTATGACATATAACCGGGGTTATCCCATATAGCCAGTGTTATCACATATAGCCAGGGTTATCACATGTAGCCAGTGTTATCACAGATAGCCAGGGTTATCATATATAGCCAGTGTTATCACATATAGCCAGTGTTATCACATATAGCCAGGGTTATCATATATAGCCAGTGTTATCACATATAGCCAGTTTTATCACATATAGCCAGTGTTATCACATATAGCCCGGGATATCACATATAACCAGTTTTATCACATATAGCCAGTGTTATCACTTATAGCCAGGGTTAGCCCATATAGCCAGTGTTATCACTTATAGCTAGGGTAATCACATATATCCAGTGTTATCACATATAGCCAGTGTTATCACTTATAGCCAGGGTTAGCCCATATAGCCAGTGTTATCACTTATAGCTAGGGTTATCACATATAGCCAGTGTTATCACATATAGCCAGTGGTATCATTTATAGCCAGGGTTAGCCCATATAGCCAGGGTTATCACATATAGCCAAGATTATCACATATAGCCAGTGTTATCACTTATAGCCAGGGTTAGCCCATATAGCCAGTGTTATCACATATAGCCCAGGATATCACATATAACCAGTTTTATCACATATAGACAGGGTTATCACATATAGCCAGTGTTATCACATATAGCCAGTGTTATGACTTATAGCCAGGGTTAGCCCATATAGCCAGTGTTATCACATATAGCCTGGGATATCACATATAACCAGTTTTATCACATATAGCCAGGGTTATCACATATAGCCAGGGTTATCACATATAGCCAGTGTTATCACTTATAGCCAGGGTTAGCCCATATAGCCAGTGTTATCATATATAGCCAGTGTTATCACATATAGCCAGTGTTATCACTTATAGCCAGGGTTAGCCCATATAGCCAGTGTTATCACTTATAGCTAGGGTTATCACATATAGCCAGTGTTATCACTTATAGCCAGGGTTAGCCCATAAAGCCAGGGTTATCACATGTAGCCAGTGTTATCACTTATAGCCAACGCATAGCAAGTGTTATGACATATAACCAGGGTTATCCCATATAGCCAGTGTTATCACATAAAGCCAGGGTTATCACATGTAGCCAGTGTTATCACAGATAGCCAGGGTTATCATATATAGCCAGTGTTATCACATATAGCCAGTGTTATCATATATAGCCAGGGTTATCATATATAGCCAGTGTTATCACATATAGCCAGTTTTATCACATATAGCCAGTGTTATCACTTATAGCCAGGGTTAGCCCATATAGCCAGTGTTATCACATATAGCCCGGGATATCACATATAACCAGTTTTATCACATATAGACAGGGTTATCACATATAGCCAGTGTTATCACATATAGCAAGTGTTATGACATATAACCAGGGTTATCCCATATAGCCAGTGTTATCACATATAGCCAGGGTTATCACATGTAGCCAGTGTTATCACAGATAGCCAGGGTTATCATATATAGCCAGTGTTATCACATATAGCCAGTGTTATCACATATAGCCAGGGTTATCATATATAGCCAGTGTTATCACATATAGCCAGTTTTATCACATATAGCCAGTGTTATCACATATAGCCCGGGATATCACATATAACCAGTTTTATCACATATAGCAAGTGTTATGACATATAACCAGGGTTATCCCATATAGCCAGTGTTATCACATATAGCCAGGGTTATCACATGTAGCCAGTGTTATCACAGATAGCCAGGGTTATCATATATAGCCAGTGTTATCACATATAGCCAGTGTTATCACATATAGCCAGGGTTATCATATATAGCCAGTGTTATCACATATAGCCAGTTTTATCACATATAGCCAGTGTTATCACATATAGCCCGGGATATCACATATTTACCAGTTTTATCACATATAGCCAGTGTTATCACTTATAGCCAGGGTTAGCCCATATAGCCAGTGTTATCACTTATAGCTAGGGTAATCACATATATCCAGTGTTATCACATATAGCCAGTGTTATCACTTATAGCCAGGGTTAGCCCATATAGCCAGTGTTATCACTTATAGCTAGGGTTATCACATATAGCCAGTGTTATCACATATAGCCAGTGTTATCACTTATAGCCAGGGTTAGCCCATATAGCCAGTGTTATCACTTATAGCTAGGGTAATCACATATATCCAGTGTTATCACATATAGCCAGTGTTATCACTTATAGCCAGGTTTTGCCCATATAGCCAGTGTTATCACTTATAGCTAGGGTTATCACATATAGCCAGTGTTATAACATATAGCCAGTGGTATCATTTATAGCCAGGGTTAGCCCATATAGCCAGGGTTATCACATATAGCCAGGATTATCACATATAGCCAGTGTTATCACTTATAGCCAGGGTTAGCCCATATAGCCAGTGTTATCACATATAGCCCGGGATATCACATATAACCAGTTTTATCACATATAGACAGGGTTATCCCATATAGCCAGTGTTATCACAAATAGCCAGTATTATCACTTATCGCCAGGGTTAGCCCATATAGCCAGTGTTATCACTTATAGCCAGGGTTAGCCCATATAGCCAGGGATATCACATGTAGCCAGTGTTATCACTTATAGCCAACACATAGCAAGTGTTATGACATATAACCAGGGTTATCCCATATAGCCAGTGTTATCACATATAGCCAGGGTTATCACATGTAGCCAGTGTTATCACAGATAGCCAGGGTTATCATATATAGCCAGTGTTATCACATATAGCCAGTGTTATCATATATAGCCAGGGTTATCACATATAGCAAGGGTTATCACATATAACCAGTGTTATCACATATAGCCAGGGTTAACACATATAGCAAGGGTTATCACATATAGCCAGTGTTATCACATATAGCCAGTGTTATCACATATAGTCAGTGTTATCACATATAGCAAGGGTTGTCACATATAGCCAGTGTTATCACATATAGCCAGGGTTATCACTTATCGCCAGGGTTAGCCCATATAGCCAGTGTTATCACTTATAGCTAGGGTTATCACATATAGCCAGTGTTATCACTTATAGCCAGGGTTAGCCCATATAGCCAGGGATATCACATGTAGCCAGTGTTATCACTTATAGCCAACACATAGCAAGTGTTATGACATATAACCAGGGTTATCCCATATAGCCAGTGTTATCACATATAGCTAGGGTTATTACATGTAGCCAGTGTTATCACAGATAGCCAGGGTTATCATATATAGCCAGTGTTATCACATATAGCCAGTGTTATCACATATAGCCAGTGTTATCATATATAGCCAGGGTTATCACATATAGCAAGGATTATCACATATAGCAAGTGTTATCACATATAGCCAGGGTTATCACATATAGCAAGGGTTATCACATATAGCCAGTGTTATCACATATAGCAAGGGTTATCCCATACAGCCAGTGTTATCACATATAGCCAGGGTTATCATATATAGCCAGTGTTATCACATATAGCCAGGGTTATCATATATAGCCAGTGTTATCACATATAGCAAGGGTTATCACATATAGCCAGTGTTATCACATATAGCCAGGGTTATCACAAATAGCCAGTGTTATCACTTATAGCTAGGGAGGGTTATCACATATAGCCAGTGTTATCACTTATAGCCAGGGTTAGCCCATATAGCAACTGTTATGACATATAACCAGGGTTATCCCATATAGTCAGTGTTATCACATATAGCCAGGGTTATAACATGTAGCCAGTGTTATTACTGATAGGGTTAAACATAGACAAAGTCACACTCCTGCAACATCCTCTCCAGATACAGGAGGAACTTATCGAGCAGCAAGTACAAAGTAAGGATTTAACCTGTCAAGCAGTGGAAGCCCAGACTGGAACTGTATCGTATACACCAGATGATGCTGCCCGGATCTTGTTCGCACCAATCTCCAAGACAGTTGGTTTTTGCACAATGTTATTTGGTTTTTGATTGGATCATACTGAGCTACAACTTCATTGCACAGAAATCACTATATCACATTGGACACTTTTTTAATCACCTTGAATACTCACTTTTTGCCACATAAACTGGAGGATTCTCACATTTTTTGCAAGGTTACACATTTTTTCTCAATTTTTCCCCTTTTTTTCACATTAAGTGATCACACATTTTTGGATTTTCCATTTTCTCACCATTTCAGGCACAGGACTGCTTTGGAATTATTCCAGAATTGGTCACGGACAGAGACACTAATTTTTTTGCCATATTGTGATTTAATTGGACAAATATAACCATAAGAACATTCACCACCATCTGGACTGTTTCTAAATAAACTACTCCAATTAGGACACGTGGCCTAATTAGGATACTTGGTCTATAAGATCAATTATTGCAAAAAGGTTTTTATTGTGCATTCCCATTTTTTGCATTTATTTTATTGTAACACGGATCCATGATTTTATATGATTGTTATTTTTATTTCTATTTTTAGGACTGTGTATGTTTTTAAGTAGATCTGAGATATTTTAACATTTTTGTGTGGATTAAACATTGATATACATTCTTAAAGTTTACAACTAATTTATAGTTATTATACTATTTGTACATCGATTCCACCAACGTCAACAAGAGAACCTACATTGTGGACACCGCTCTATCAGTCTAACAGGTGTCCCCATTCCCTACCTCAGCCTTTTTTGGCGCTCACCTCCACCCCCATCTATTATTACTGATAGCCAGGGTTATCATTTTAGCTCAAAAATAGCTTTTTTAATATGTTTTAATAAATATTTGTTTGGTATAACAAGTATTTTTGCTGCCTTTCTTGGAAGTATTTCAAAGTTACCAACCACTTTTGAGGAGCCGGATTCCGAATTACTCGGAGTGAGTATACTGCACTTTATATAAATTTAAAGATACAATCACCTGCAGTATAATTTCCATTGTCCACAGATACTAAAGCACATTATGGGAAAATCAGGATATAGATCCTTATGAAGAAGTTGAACTCTGAAATTTTCGGAGTGAGTATACTGCACATTATTTTGTTGTTAACTCCTGCAAATCACAAGTCAAGTTTCTTTCTTCAGTGTGTACCACAAAACGTATGAGATTCAAGACCAGCGCCTCTATATACATATTCCAAATAAGGACAACTGTCTGTGTTACTGGTGAGAGGGGCACAAGTCTACATGTGTGACACAAGCAAATAAGGACAACTGTCTGTGTTACTGGTGAGAGGGACACGACTCTACATGTGTGACACAAGCAAATAAGGACACCTGCTTGTGTTACTGATGAGAGGGACACGACTCTACATGTGTGACACAAGCAAATAAGGACAACTGTTTGTGTTACTGGTGAGAGGGACATGACTCTACAAGTGTGACACGAGCAAATAAGGACAACTGTTTGTGTTACTGGTGAGAGGGACTCAACTCTACATGTGTGACACAAGCAAATAAGGACAACTGTTTGTGTTACTGGTGAGAGGGACACGACTCTACATGTGTAATGTCAAAGATACTATGTTGTAGTATGCAATAATTTAAATGAATCACAACTGCTGAGATTATAGGATTTGTAGCAAGGTTTAAACTGGATAATAACATGAATTACTAAAAGAAGTAATGTCAGAATCCGAGTATAAACTTAGCAATTTGTTATAGGGATAAATAGCATTGGATATTTCTATAGCTGTCTCGAGTAAATGAATACTGGAGGAACAACAGAAAAACCGTGTCTATAACCAGAGAAAAAATGAAACAGTGTTAACACAACAAAAAATAGCTACTATGTCAAAATAGACCTCACCCACAATATATCAGAAATTATGAGTAAATTTGGGTAGGAGATATTGTATCAAAGGTAGCAGCTTGTAAAAAGGCATGCAGTTACTGAATGTACCTGGAAGGTAAAACAAAGTTTTAGAGAGTTAAAGAGAAATCTCACAGCTTGAAGCGGAGAAGCGGTTGCAGCGCTGGTGCCGAACAGGTTGGCGTGTGACGTCACAGCTCCACGATGCAGGGTGGAAGATTCAGCTGAATGGAGCAAGCTGACAGCAACGGCTGGACAAAGAGTCAATCCGGTATCAAGAGAGGTAGGCTGGTTTCAGCAGGAGGAGTTGGTGAATCCGGAATGGTAGATATTTGGATGAAATCCCAAGAGGTAACAAAATACTAGAGCTCTGTTTGAATCACACTATGGTTAGTGGAAAACAATAACAAGCAAAGTGGAGAGGGGGGAGGAGGCTTAAATAGCATAGCAGGTGAATTGATCAGACAATTAAAGGCATATTCTCAGTAAAAGTAACAGGTTGTTGTTAGGCAATATGTAATCGTGACAGGATGCTCCCCCAAATGAGCCACTCCGTGGATCAGGGATGAGGACGATCCGGATTCCGCTGATGGAAGCACAAGATGAGTCTGGGGGCAGAAATATTAACAGCTGGCTCCCAAGAGTCATGTTCTGAAGTGTAGCCTTTCCAACTTATCAGATACTGTAAGTTACCCCGATACATTCTAGAGTCAAGTATGGATTTAACCTCATATTCAATGTTGGGATCAATGGAAACAGGAGGTATACATTGGCGTGAAATGGCATCTTGTACAGATCGGTAGGGTTTCAGTAGGGAAACATGGAAGGTAGGGTGTATGAGTGCTGGGTAACTGTAAACGAACTGCATTCTCATTTATGATTTTGATTATCTGAAAAGGACCAATGAATAATGGTGAAAGTTTCTTGCTAGGAGTATTAAGATGCAAGTTTTTGGTTGACAGCCAAACTAGATCTCCAAGGGAGTACTGTGGTGGAGCCATCCTTCTTAAGTCGTAATAATGTTTCTGTTTGGTTTTAGCTTGTTCAATAGAGGTGCTGACTTTTGCAAAATTAGAAGTGATGGAACTTGTTAGATCACCGATATATGGTAGTGAACTGATTTGGGGTAGTAGTTGAAATGTTGGATGGAATCCATAGTTAATGAAGAATGGAGTCTGGTTGGTTGTGGAATGTACTGTGTTGTTGAAGGTAAATTCGGCATAGGGCAGGTGTTGAGACCAAGAGTGTTGGTCGGAATGACAGTAAGACCTTAGGAATTGTTCAATGCTTTGGTTAGACCTTTCAGTCTGACCATTAGTCTGAGGGTGATAAGAGGTTGAAAGTCTTTTGTCAATACTGAAAATCTTGCAAAATTCCGTCCAGAGAGAACTAGTAAACTGCGAGCCACGGTCTGTTAAGATCCGTCGAGGGAGACCGTGAAGTCTGAAGACGTGTAGTAGGAGCAAATGTATAGTTTCGGCATAAACATTAGGTATCTCTATATCAGTGGAGATTTGAGGTGGTTGTAAAAGCAGAGTAGGGTAGCAAGTGGATAAGCAGTAATCAGAATTAAGCTGTACAGTGAGATTGGACCATGATATCAGAGGGTTATGTAATTTTAACCATTGTAGGCCTAGAATAAGAGGGAAGACGGGGGATGTAATGACATCAAAGGAAATGTACTCCCTATGGTGGTCTGGTGTGGATAGGAGTAGTGGTATTGTTTCATAAATTACCGGTCCAGAGGACAAAACCTCCCCATCAATTCCCCTTAAAGGTACAGGAGCCTTTTTTTTTATAAGTGGAATTTTATTTTTTGTGGCAAAACACACATCAATGTAAGAGGCAGAAGCACCAGAGTCAATTATCCCTGAAACGTTCACTCGAAGTTGATCCCACTGCAAGAGAAGGCATAGGTTACAGTAGCTTGCAGAGTTTGATACAGCGTTTAAGGAATAAAAAGGATAGGAGTTCTTACCCTTATTCTGTTTTTGGAGAATGGGACAGGCTTTGACAGTATGCTCTTCTGATGCACAGTACATGCATAAATTCTGGGAGCGCCTTCTTAACTTTTCTTGGTTGCTTAAAGGGCCTTTAAGAAAACCAATTTCCATAGGTTCAGTGGTGTTTTTAACATGAGAGTGTGTAGGTAAAGAAGGGTTTTGTTTCTTATGTGTTGACTCATGATAAACTTTCTCGTGTTGTCTCTCCCTAAGCCTTCTGTCAATACTGATACTGAGATTAATTAGTTCCTCCAAAGTGTGAGGAATTTCAATGCAAGAGAGTTCGTCTTTAATAGATTCTGACAAACCCAATCTAAACTGTTTTTTAAGCGACAAATTATTCCATTGGGTGTCAGTAGCTAGCCTCTTAAAGTCTGCAATATAATCTTCTACATCCCTTCTTTTCTGCTTAAGAGAGCGCATTGCAGTTTCAGCGGTTAGTTGTTTGTAAGGGTCGTCATAAAGCTGACCAAGGGTAGAAAAGAAGGAATCTACAGAGTTAAGTATATCATCGTTTGTCTCCAGGAAGGAATTAGCCCAGCTTCTGGGTTCTGCTCTTAAATAGGAAATGGTAGTCATCACCTTAACTCTGTCAGTGGGATATGTGTAAGGTTTTAGTGCAAACAGCAAAAGGCAAGAGTTTTTAAAATCTCTAAATTGTTTTCTATCCCCTGAGAATATATCTGGGAGACTAACTTGTGGTTCCTGGAAACGAGTTCTACTATCTACAAAGTCTTTAATATAAGTTTTCAGTCCCTGGTTTTCTTGTTTGAGGGTATTGAGGCCATCAGTTAAAGCATCCACTTTTTGAGAGAGAGTTTGTATCTGATTAGACATCTCAGCTGGATCCATGTTTTATGGCTTGTTATTCTGTAATGTCAAAGATACTATGTTGTAGTATGCAATAATTTAAATGAATCACAACTGCTGAGATTATAGGATTTGTAGCAAGGTTTAAACTGGATAATAACATGAATTACTAAAAGAAGTAATGTCAGAATCCGAGTATAAACTTAGCAATTTGTTATAGGGATAAATAGCATTGGATATTTCTATAGCTGTCTCGAGTAAATGAATACTGGAGGAACAACAGAAAAACCGTGTCTATAACCAGAGAAAAAATGAAACAGTGTTAACACAACAAAAAATAGCTACTATGTCAAAATAGACCTCACCCACAATATATCAGAAATTATGAGTAAATTTGGGTAGGAGATATTGTATCAAAGGTAGCAGCTTGTAAAAAGGCATGCGGTTACTGAATGTACCTGGAAGGTAAAACAAAGTTTTAGAGAGTTAAAGAGAAATCTCACAGCTTGAAGCGGAGAAGCGGTTGCAGCGCTGGTGCCGAACAGGTTGGCGTGTGACGTCACAGCTCCACGATGCAGGGTGGAAGATTCAGCTGAATGGAGCAAGCTGACAGCAACGGCTGGACAAAGAGTCAATCCGGTATCAAGAGAGGTAGGCTGGTTTCAGCAGGAGGAGTTGGTGAATCCGGAATGGTAGATATTTGGATGAAATCCCAAGAGGTAACAAAATACTAGAGCTCTGTTTGAATCACACTATGGTTAGTGGAAAACAATAACAAGCAAAGTGGAGAGGGGGGAGGAGGCTTAAATAGCATAGCAGGTGAATTGATCAGACAATTAAAGGCATATTCTCAGTAAAAGTAACAGGTTGTTGTTAGGCAATATGTAATCGTGACAACATGTGTGACACAAGCAAATAAGGACAACTGTCTGTGTTACTGGTGAGAGGGACACGACTCTACATGTGTGACACGAGCAAATAAGGACAACTGTTTGTGTTACTGGTGAGAGGGACACAACTCTACATGTGTGACACAAGCACATAAGGACAACTGTCTGTGTTACTGGTGAGAGGGACTCAACTCTACATGTGTGACACAAGCAAATAAGGACAACTGTCTGTGTTACTGGTGAGAGGGACACGACTCTACATGTGTGACACAAGCAAATAAGGACAACTGTTTGTGTTACTGGTGAGAGGACACGACTCTACATGTGTGACACAAGCAAATAAGGACAACTGTCTGTGTTACTGGTGAGAGGGATACAACTCTACATGTGTGACACAAGCAAATAAGGACAACTGTTTGTGTTACTGGTGAGAGGGACACAACTCTACATGTGTGACACAAGCAAATAAGGACAACTGTCTGTGTTACTGGTGAGAGGGACACAACTCTACATGTGTGACACAAGCAAATAAGGACAACTGTCTGTGTTACTGGTGAGAGGGACACAACTCTACATGTGTGACACGAGCAAATAAGGACAAATGTTTGTGTTACTGGTGAGAGGGACATGACTCTACATGTGTGACACGAGCAAATAAGGACAACTGTCTGTGTTACTGGTGAGACGGACACGACTCTACATGTGTGACACGAGCAAATAAGGACAACTGTTTGTGTTACTGGTGAGAGGGACACAACTCTACATGTGTGACACAAGCAAATAAGGACAACTGTCTGTGTTACTGGTGAGAGGGACACAACTCTACATGTGTGACACAAGCAAATAAGGACAACTGTCTGTGTTACTGATGAGAGGGACACGACTCTACATGTGTGACACAAGCAAATAAGGACAACTGTTTGTGTTACTGGTGAGAAGGACATGACTCTACAAGTGTGACACGAGCAAATAATTACAACTGTTTATGTTACTGGTGAGAGGGACTCAACTCTACATGTGTGACACAAGCAAATAAGGATAACTCTCTGTGTTACTGCTGAGAGGGACATGACTCTACATGTGTGACACAAGCAAATAAGGACAACTGTCTGTGTTACTGGTGAGAGGGACACAACTCTACATGTGTGACACAAGCAAATAAGGACAACTGTCTGTGTTACTGCTGAGAGGGACATGACTTTACATGTGTGACACAAGCAAATAAGGACAACTGTCTGTGTTACTGGTGAGAGGGACACGACTCTACATGTGTGACACAAGCAAATAAGGACAACTGTCTGTGTTACTGGTGAGAGGGACACAACTCTACATGTGTGAAATGAAAACTTTGGCTTATGAAGGATGGGAACATGAGTTTAAAAATAAATCTAAACATTTTGAAATACTCTTTGTTAAGTGGACGAAGTAAAAAGTTGATTTGGCTTGAAGCTGACACTTCAGGTAGCAATATGGGCACAGCAGGACAACCTTCTAATGTCTGTTTTTCTGTTTTGTAACTATAGACATGTTTCCTGGTGACCACAGACGCCTGTAGTCAGTGTGGTTAGTAATTAAACTGTCACATTTCACAACATCATTCCTTCTCTTATTGCTGAGACACACCTTGATTATCTGCATCTTGCACACCTACAAATCTTAAATGTTTCTTATGATAACGAGAGAGGAGGACTAGTTAACGCACAACACTGAAACGGTTAACTCATTAGACTGAAAAACACTTTACACAAGCAGGTTGCTTGTTAGCATTTTATAGAAAATTCACTTCATAATTTCTTTTTATTTGCAATGAACAAACTACAAAAGCAAAACATTTGTATGCTAATATTATGAACGGGACAGTGCACTGTTAATGTGTTCCCAATGATCCAAATAAAATAACTGCTATTGCCACTTGAAACCACCTCCTATGCTGAACACATCAGTACTGCAGTAATAGCTAAACAAAAGATATGTAAACAATAAACAGCAGCATAAATCAACCTGCACATTGGGATGGTAGAGAGACCGGTGCATTTGAAAGGGTGTTTCTGCAGCAGCTTTGACAATGAATGCTTATCAGTTGCTTACCTGAGCGTATGGACCTTGTACCTAGAGAGTAGCGTCTTTCAAAAACATCTGATAATACAGGGAAAGTCCAGCCCATTTTTCCTCCATGTTTTATCTCTTATATAGTAGGGACCATTTTCCTGCCGCCTACTTCTCTATCGTCCAATCATCTGTGACATATTCCAACTAGCGTTCAATCTAGCAGCATTCCTCAGATATCCATCAGATACCCATCTTATATCCATCAGATATCCATCTTATATCCATCAGATACCCATCTTATATCCATCAGATATCCATCTTATATCCATCAGATATCCATCTTATATCCATCAGATATCCATCTTATACCCATCAGATATCCATCTTATATCCATCAGATATCCATCTTATATCCATCAGATAGCCATCTTATACCTATCAGATATCCATCTTATATCCATCAGATACTCATCTTATATTCATAAGATATCCATCTTATATCCATCAGATACCCATCTTATATCCATCAGATATCCATCTTATATCCATCAGATATCCATCTTATATCCATCAGATATTCATCTTATACCCATCAGATATCCATCTTATATCCATCAGATATCCATCTTATATCCATCAGATATCCATCTTATATCTATCAGATATCCATCTTATATCCATCAGATACCCATCTTATATCCATCAGATATCCATCTTATATCCATCAGATACCCATCTTATATCCATCAGATATCCATCTTATATCCATCAGATATCCATCTTATATCCATCAGATATCCATCTTATATCCATCAGATATCCATCTTATATCCTTCAGATATCCATCTTATATGCATCAGATATCCATCTTATATCCATCAGATATCCATCTTATATCCATCAGATATCCATCTTATATCCATCAGATATCCATCGTATATCCATCAGATACCCATCTTATATCCATCAGATATCCATCTTATATCCATCAGATATCCATCTTATATCCATCAGATATCCATCTTATACCGATCAGATATCCATCTTATATCCATCAGATATCCATCTTATATCCATCAGATAGCCATCTTATATCTATCAGATATCCATCTTATATCCATCAGATACTCATCTTATATCCATCAGATATCCATCTTATATCCATCAGATACCCATCTTATATCCATCAGATATCCATCTTATATCCATCAGATACCCATCTTATATCCATCAGATATCCATCGTATATCCATCAGATACCCATCTTATATCCATCAGATATCCATCTTATATCCATCAGATATCCATCTTATATCCATCAGATATCCATCTTATACCGATCAGATATCCATCTTATATCCATCAGATATCCATCTTATATCCATCAGATAGCCATCTTATATCTATCAGATACTCATCTTATATCCATCAGATATCCATCTTATATCCATCAGATATCCATCTTATATCCATCAGATATCCATCTTATATCCATCAGATATCCATCTTATATCCATCAGATACCCATCTTATATCCATCAGATATCCATCTTATATCCATCAGATACCCATCTTATATCCATCAGATATCCATCTTATATCAATCAGATATCCATCTTATATCCATCAGATATCCATCTTATATCCATCAGATATCCATCTTATATCCATCAGATACCCATCTTATATCCATCAGATATCCATCTTTTATCCATCAGATATCCATCTTATATCCATCAGATATCCATCTTATACCCATCAGATATCCATCTTATATCCATCAGATATCCATCTTATATCCATCAGATAGCCATCTTATATCTATCAGATATCCATCTTATATCCATCAGATATCCATCTTATATCCATCAGATAGCCATCTTATATCCATCAGATACTCATCTTATATCCATCAGATATCCATCTTATATCCATCAGATATCCATCTTATATGCATCAGATATCCATCTTATATCCATCAGATATCCATCTTATATCCATCAGATATCCATCTTATATCCATCAGATACCCATCTTATATCCATCAGATATCCATCTTATATCCATCAGATACCCATCTTATATCCATCTTATATCCATCATATACCCATCTTATATCCATCAGATATCCATCTTATATCCATCAGATATCCATCTTATATCCATCAGATACCCATCTTATATCCATCAGATATACATCTTATATCCATCAGATACCCATCTTATATCCATCAGATACCCATCTTATATCCATCAGATATCCATCTTATATCTATCAGATATCAGTCTTATATCCATCAGATATCCATCTTATATGCATCAGATATCCATCTTATATCCATCAGATATACATCTTATATCCATCAGATATCCATCTTATATCCATCAGATATCCATCTTATATCCATCAGATACCCATCTTATATCCATCAGATATCCATCTTATATCCATCAGATACCCATCTTATATCCATCAGATATACATCTTATATCCATCAGATACCCATCTTATATCCATCAGATACCCATCTTATATCCATCAGATATCCATCTTATATCCATCAGATATCCATCTTATATCCTTCAGATATCCATCTTATATCCATCAGATATCCATCTTATATCCTTCAGATATCCATCTTATATCCATCAGATATCCATCTTATATCCATCAGATACCCATCTTATATCCATCAAATATCCATCTTATATCCATCAGATATCCAATCTTCCCATTAATATCTTTTTTAGACTGTATGCAACCATTATTTTGTTGTTTGCTTAAAGTGATACAAACCCCAACATTTTTCTATGATGATGATTCAGATAAAGCAGAAATGTTAAGCAACTTTCTAATTTACTCCTATTATAACTTTTTCTTCAATCTCTTGTTATCTTTATTTGAAAAGCATGAATGTAAAGCTTAGGAGCTGGCTCCTAAGCTTTACATTCCTTCTTTAGTAAAAAAAGAGAGATCGAAGAAAAAGTGATAAATGAAAAAGTGAATCATTAAAGAAAAAAATTAGGATTAGTATCCCTTTAAGAGTTGATGGTTGAGAGAGTAAGTTTCTGATCTGAGTTTTACAAAAAAAATGACCTTATGTCAGTAACTGTGTCACCAGAAGCAAGAAGACCAGATACAGGGACAGATTACAAGTGGAGCTCAAACATTTGCATGCAAGCTATATCAGGTGATCGCGAACATTTGTGTGTAAGTTAAATTGCGTTTGTATTAAGAGTTGAAAGTAAATACGATTACGCTAGGATCATTACAGCGACTTCAGAGCTCTGGTTAACTGTTTTGCAAAACACAACAAAAATACATTACAAAGTACAGTTACACTCATAATAACACTGTCTAATAAATATACATTACACAGTACAGTTACACTCATAATAACACTGTCTAATAAATATACATTACACAGTACAGTTACACTTATAATAACACTATCTAATAAATATACCTTACACAGTACAGTTACACTTATAATAACACTATCTAATAAATATATATTACACACTACAGTTACACTAATAACACTGTCTAATAAATATACATTACACAATACAGTTACACACATAATAACACCATCTGATAAATATACATTACACAGTACAGTTACACTCATAATAACACTATCTAATAAATATACATTACACAGTACAGTTACACTCATAATAACACTGTCTAATAAATATACATTACACAGTACAGTTACACTCATAATAACACCATATAATAAATATACATTACACAGTACAGTTACACACATAATAACACTGTCTAATAAATATACATTACACAGTACAGTTACACTCATAATAACACTGTCTAATAAATATACATTACACAGTACAGTTACACTCATAATAACACTGTCTAATAAATATACATTACACAGTACAGTTACACTCATAATAACACCATCTAATAACTATACATTACACAGTACAGTTACACACATATTAACACTGTTTAATAAAAATACATTACACAGTACAGTTACACTCATAATAACACTGTCTAATAAATATACATTACACAGTACAGTTACACTCATAATAACACCATCTAATAAATATACATTACACAGTACAGTTACATACATAATAACACTGTCTAATAAATATACATTACACAGTACAGTTACACTCATAATAACACTGTCTAAAAAATATACATTACATAGTACAGTTACACACATAATAACACCATCTAATAAATATACATTACACAGAACAGTTACACAAATAATAACACCATCTAATAAATATACATTACACAGTACAGTTACACACATATTAACACTATCTAATAAATATACATTACACAGAACAGTTACACAAATAATAACACCATCTAATAAATATACATTACACAGTACAGTTACACTCATAATAATACTGTCTAATAAATATACATTACACAGTACAGTTACACTCATAATAACACCATCTAATAACTATACATTACACAGTACAGTTACACACATATTAACACTGTTTAATAAAAATACATTACACAGTACAGTTACACTCATAATAACACTGTCTAATAAATATACATTACACAGTACAGTTACACTCATAATAACACTGTCTAATAAATATACATTACACAGTACAGTTACACTCATAATAACACCATCTAATAACTATACATTACACAGTACAGTTACACACTTATTAACACTGTTTAATAAAAATACATTACACAGTACAGTTACACTCATAATAACACTGTCTAATAAATATACATTACACAGTACAGTTACACTCATAATAACACCATCTAATAACTATACATTACACAGTACAGTTACACACATATTAACACTGTTTAATAAAAATACATTACACAGTACAGTTACACTCATAATAACACTGTCTAATAAATATACATTACACAGTACAGTTACACTCATAATAACACTGTCTAATAACTATACATTACACAGTACAGTTACACACATATTAACACTGTTTAATAAAAATACATTACACAGTACAGTTACACTCATAATAACACTGTCTAATAAATATACATTACACCAGTGACGTGCAGTGAGTTTAGAGGCTGGTGAGGCACTAGATATGATACGCCGGAGAAACACATGTACAGAGGGACGCAAGTACCCTCAACAGGGCAGGTTTATATAATAGCTGAACCAGTGCACAGGTGACATAATCAGGTGATGGGTGAGAGCAAGTTAGTAACCACTGAGTTACTGATCAGCTGATAACTTCACCTGTGCACTGATTCAGCTATAATGAAAACCTGGCCTGTTGGGGGTACTTGAGGACCATTGTTGAGAAACACTGCACTAAAGCACCAGCTCATCGGAAATGTATTGATTACCTGGAGAATAAAGCATGCATACTCTGCTCATTGATACCCACACACACTCTGCTCACATTCACACTCACACAATTCTGTGGCACAGTGTCAGTTACTAAGCAATTAGAATGATACACAATCTCTTCTCTACTCACTACTGTATTGTAAAAATAGAAATAATTTACCATACAAGTTTTACACAAAGGACAAGTTATCAATACTGCCAACACAGCTGCTGCTGCAACATGGTGTTCAAGAAATGCACGTGCACATCCCACTTAGGTATGCTCTTCAACAAAGGACACCAAAGGATACCAAAAGAATGAAGTACATAATAATAAAAGTAAAATAGAAAGGTTTTTTTTTTTGGTTTTTTTGTTTTTTTGCAATTTCTATCTGAATGATGGAAATGTAATTATGACTTCCATGTTCCTTTCAAAAAACTAATTTGATTTGCTGACATGGGGCCAGTAACAGTTGATGCTAATTCTCAAAATATAAATAACTAGAAAAGTCTATTAAAATAGCATGCTCTACCTAAATCACGAAAGTTTAATTTTAAATGTCTCCCTTTGACTATGTGTTTAACCAGTTACTTTACAGTGGCATTATTTCTAAAAGCATTTAACTGCAATAATTACATTTTTTTTTTTTTAAATGACTCATCTCCTTTTATTAATATAAACTTGTATAAAAGCAGCACATATTAAAAACACAATGCAACAGCTTTCAATTGATTTGTGAATTACAAGTTAACAGCAGTCTTTAAATAAATGGAGACACAGAGAAAAATAAAAATAGATACTGCATCCTCTGACTGAACAGACATAACATATATGGGGTTTGTACCTAATTAAATCAAATAACCATGAAAAAGGGAGGCTTAGCAATATTCAATGTCAAAAACTTTAGTTTAAATAATGTGGACACTGCACACTTAACTTCACACTCAGGGTTTTAAATTATGGATTTAAATTTGAATTGACCCTTTGACTTCCTGTCAGTATTGGGTTAGGCTCACTTACTGTCCCCCTGTTAATCAGCTGTATCTGAACACAATTTGTGAATCACAAGAGATGTACAATACTACTTTACTCTTCTGCTTGGGTTATGCTCACTTACTGCCCCCCCCCCCTGTTAATGAGCTGTATCTGAACACAATTTGTGACTCACTAGAGATGTAGAATACTACCTTACTCTTCTGCTTGGGTTATGCCCACTTACTGTCCCCCCCTGTTAATGAGCTGTATCTGAACACAATTTGTGAATCAAAAGAGATGTAGAATACTACTTTACTCTTCTGCTTGGGTTATGCCCACTTACTGTCCCCCTGTTAATGAGCTGTATCTGAACACAATTTGTGAATCATAAGAGATGCAGAATACTACTTTACTCTTTTGCTTGGGTTATGCTCACTTACTGTCCCCCCTGTTAATGAGCTGTATCTGAACACAATTTGTGAATCGCAAGAGATGTAGAATACTACATTACTCTTCTGCTTGGGTTATGCTCACTTACTGTCCCCCTGTTAATGAGCTGTATCTGAACACAATTTGTGAATCACAAGAGATGTAGAATACTACTTTACTCTTCTGCTTGGTGTCATCTGTTCTTAGGTTACCTCAGCTTCCAGTTGTGTCACATGACCCTGCTCACTGCATCCTCCTTCTGATTAATCTATATATCCTTCACTTGCTAGGAGGCATCAATAGGGGTGCCTCCTATTGGTCCCAATTTCTGCTGCTAATATATTGACAGAACACAGGTGGCGCTGCAGCACAGCTTTTCCTGTGACCCATGTACTGCAATGGAGAGAAGCGTTCCTGTACCTGCCTCTCCATAGCATTACATGGGGGAAAATATTTTTTGGGTGACTTTTTTGTTGTTGTTTTAATTAAAATGTAATTAATCTTTAGCCACATATGGCAGGGTAGGCACTGCCTCCCCTGCCTCCTATGAGTGCACGTCCCTGCATTACACAGTACAGTTACACTCATAATAACACTGTCTAATAAATATACATTACACAGTACAGTTACACTCATAATAACACCATCTAATAAATATACATTACACAGTACAGTTACATACATAATAACACTGTCTAATAAATATACATGACACAGTACAGTTACACAAATAATAACACCATCTAATAAATATACATTACACAGTACAGTTACACACATATTAACACTATCTAATAAATATACATTACACAGAACAGTTACACAAATAATAACACCAACTAATAAATATACATTACACAGTACAGTTACACTCATAATAACACTGTCTAATAAATATACATTACACAGTACAGTTACACTCATAATAACACCATCTAATAACTATACATTACACAGTACAGTTACACACATATTAACACTGTTTAATAAAAATACATTACACAGTACAGTTACACTCATAATAACACTGTCTAATAAATATACATTACACAGTACAGTTACACTCATAATAACACTGTCTAATAAATATACATTACACAGTACAGTTACACTCATAATAACACCATCTAATAACTATACATTACACAGTACAGTTACACACTTATTAACACTGTTTAATAAAAATACATTACACAGTACAGTTACACTCATAATAACACTGTCTAATAAATATACATTACACAGTACAGTTACACTCATAATAACACCATCTAATAACTATACATTACACAGTACAGTTACACACATATTAACACTGTTTAATAAAAATACATTACACAGTACAGTTACACTCATAATAACACTGTCTAATAAATATACATTACACAGTACAGTTACACTCATAATAACACTGTCTAATAACTATACATTACACAGTACAGTTACACACATATTAACACTGTTTAATAAAAATACATTACACAGTACAGTTACACTCATAATAACACTGTCTAATAAATATACATTACACAGTACAGTTACACTCATAATAACACTGTCTAATAAATATACATTACACAGTACAGTTACACTCATAATAACACCATCTAATAAATATACATTACACAGTACAGTTACATACATAATAACACTGTCTAATAAATATACATGACACAGTACAGTTACACTCATAATAACACTGTCTAAAGACGATTTCAGGTTCTTCCTGTCTCGGGCTCCCACTACCGGGATAATAAAACCCCTACGCAAACCGCCATCCAGCAATTTAGCAGCCCCCCTGTCCGGGTACCTGCTCAGCCATTTGCTGATAACCTGAACCCTAAGGGGCTAATCCGCCCTTACTCCCAGCGCTTCCTTTACCCTGAGACGTTCAGTTTGGGTGTCTCGCTTCTTGGAGCAATCAGCTCCAGGGTGTTGTCCGCTGCAGAACTTGCAGACGTGCTTGAATGTGCACAATGTGCCCCGCTCGCACGCTTTGTCCTGGTATCACCAGCACACACCCCCTTGCCACCGTCAAAAGCACAATGTCTGCCTACTCCCTGGTGATACTGCCGTGGAGCCTCCCTGCGTCCTCCTTTCCGCATCCAGATGCGCCCAGAGGTGCAAGTCCATCGTACCGAAATCAAGTAATGGGTTGCCCACCTTCTTCTTACGATATAGCATATCGTACTCTCTCCAAGCACCATCAGCAAACTTCCTATATATTGCATCAATGGTGTCGACATACTTAAAGAGGGCAGTACCCTGATCGGGAAACCTCTCCAAATAGCAGGTGGCGTATACACGGAAACACAGATGCCACTCCTCAAGGGTATCGGGCCGCCTAAATTTCTTAGGGCCCGTACCGTCCTCCGCCATTTCCTTAAACTTAAATGCCTCTGCGGATAATTCGAACATGTTTACATACTTACCGTCATGGATACGCTTCACCGTCTTAGACTTGAGGTGTGCATGTAAACTGTGTACCTGGCACAAATAAGTATCCCCATGTACTGCTGCTTTCCTGTTCACTGCCTGTGGTGACCCCTCGGCAACCCCTAGGAGTTGAGATGACTGCGCCACGCTACTGGCATTGCCATCCCCGTGATTGCCCCTACTCATCTTTCTCAACATTCTGTACATGTCTGGGTTTTTTCCTGACTTGTTTACCTCACCTCTCTTGCTGACTTTGGTGCATTCTGGGAGATGCTGCTCACTTCCTGTACTTCCTTTTATGGCAAGACTGGTTTACATCATCCACGTGAGACAGGATGCAGTCTCAGAATTGTGATGTCATCACTTATTATTAAAAGGGCCTTTGTTCAGTATGCTTTGTCCTTGCATTGTCTCAGACCTGTTTGTGAGAGCTCCTGTGTATTACCTGGCTGTCTGACGTCCCTCCTGGTTCCTGATCCCTGGCTTGTTCCTGACTCTGCTGTTCTCCTTGTTCCTGATTCCTGCTCATCTGACTACTCGCTTTGGCTCCTGACTCGGCTTGTCTGATTACCAGCTCTAGTTTTGACTCCTGGCTTGTTATTTGACTTGTGGACTTTTTTTTTTTTTTACAATATCATTTTTATTCGGTAGGACAAAATGCACACATATAACAATCAGAAGAACATGAATTTGATACATTACAACAGAGAGTGATTGTACAGTACAAAGATCTCAGTTAGGGCAACAATTTCAATTTTAGCATGTTATCTACTGAAGGAGAATAACAGTTGAAAACTGGGTCTCAATTTATATCAGGTAGAGATCAGAGCAGTGTTGCATTAGGACTTGTGGACTTTTTATTTATTTTTTGCTATTAATAAAGGTGTGATTATTTTTGCACTTCTCGTCTCAGTCTGATTCCTGGCACCCTGACATTACGCAAGGGCCATGAATCCTGATGGTGCTAATAATCCCCCTTTACCTGCCATAATTTCCAGGATGGATGAACAGGATCACCGCTTGGATCAATTTACCCTGAATTTGTGGCCTCCTTTCGAAGGGTATTTGGTGTTCCAGCTCGCTCCTCCTCTGCTGCTAAACGACTCATGTCCATTCAGCAAGGTACAAGATCTGTTGCTCAGTACGCCATTGAGTTCCGTACGCTTGCAGCAGAGGTAGGCTGGAACAATGAAGCCCTTGTTGCCGCCTTCTTTCATGGGCTCTCTGATGCAATTAAAGACGAAGTTGCTGCCAGTGTCTTATTTGATCCTAATTGACATCAGACTAAGTGAGAGGCCTTCTTTCAAGGAGCGATTGCGGAAGCCTCCTGTACCGTTGTCTCCTACGTGTTCGTTCCCACCCATGCCTCCCTCTCCTCCCATGCCTCCTGATCCCGAGTCACCAGGTACTGCTGAGCCGATGCAGTTGGGATTCACACATCTCTCCGCGGTGGAGAGGGCCTTTAAGAGGAGGGAGGGACTCTGCCTCTATTGTGGGTAACAGGGCCACCTTTTGAAGTCTTGTCCTACACGGCCGGGAAACGCTCACACCTAAGGTCCTGTCAGGGGCAGACCTTAGGTGGTTTATCCTTGTCCCCGGAACCGCTAAAGGAGAAACCTTTGGTCACGGTTGTCCTTTCCTGGGTGGACTCCTCCATAGTCACCCAGGCTCTTGTTGACTCCGGTGCTGTGGGCTATTTTATTGACAGTGCTTTTGTATCGAAGCACTCCATTCCTGTTTTGCATCGGTCCGTTCCGCTTGCTATTGAGGCCATTGATGGCAGGCCCCTTCAGCCCGCACTCGTTACTCACGAAACTGCTCCGTTGTCCATGGCTGTTGGGGCTCTCCATTTTGAAACCCTTCAGTTCCAGGTGATAAACTCTCTGCATTTTCCGGTTGTTCTGGGTTATCCCTGGCTCCAAAAGCACAATCCCAGTCTCGACTGGCGCAGGTCCGAAATTTTGTCGTGGTCTCTGCAATGTATTTCCACTTGTCTTCAGAAACCAGTTAAAGTCTTGTGCACTTCTTCAGTATCTCAATTGCCAGAGGAGTACCGAGAGTTCCTAGACGTTTTTGACAAGGTGCGTGCCGGTACGTTGCCTCTTCACCGGTCTTACAATTGTGCCATAGACCTGCAACCCGGAGCCAGTCCTCCTCGGGGCCGGGTTTACCCTCTGTCTGTTGCAGAGAATTGTGCTATGGAGGAGTATGTTTCCGATGCTCTGTCGCGGGGGATCATCCGCAAATCCTGCTCTCCTGCAGGGGTTGGCTTCTTCTTTGTGAAGAAAAAGGGTGGCGAGTTAAGACCATGCATCGATTATAGGGGTCTTAATCGTCTTACCATTAAGAATGCTTACCCTATTCCGCTCATTACGGAACTTTTTGACCGCCTCAAGGGAGCTACGGTCTTTACTAAGCTTGATTTGAGAGGAGCATACAATCTCGTTAGGATCAAGGAGGGCCACGAATGGAAAACAGCATTTAACACCAGGAGCGGGCATTATGAGTATCTTGTAATGCCCTTTGGCCTATATAATGCTGCTGCTGTTTTCCAGGAATTTATGAATGATGTCCTACGAGATATGTTGCAACAGTGAGTTGTGGTGACGACATCCTCATACACTCACCCACACTTGAGGCTCATCGTTCTGATGTTACACGGGTTCTTCAGAGACTATGTGAGAATGGCCTGTTTTGTAAACTTGAGAAATATGAGTTCCATCAGACTCAAGTAACCTTCCTAGGTTATGTTATCTCTGTTGCAGGGTTCTCCATGGATCCTGACAAGTTATCTGCAGTTTTGCAGGGGCCTCGCCCAGTGGGTCTTCGGTCTATTCAACGTTTTTTGGGGTTCGCCAATTACTATAGAAAGTTTATTAAAAACTTTTCTTCCTTGGTCAAACCTATCACAGACATGACCCGTAAAGAGAATGATCCACTCCATTGGTCACCTACTGCCATTAAGGCCTTTGATAGTCTTAAGACTGCCTTTGCTGCCGCTCCAGTTCTGGCTCATCGTAACCCTGTCCTGCCTTTTGTTCTTGAGGTCGATGCGTCTGAGACTGGAGTAGGTGCCCTCTTGTCTCAACGTCTCACCCCTGACGGTTCCTTGCATCCATGTGGTTTCTTCCCTAAGAAATTGTCTCCATCGGAGTGCAATTATGAAATTGGCGACAGGGAATTACTGGCCATAATTTTGGCACTCAAGGAATGGAAGCACCTTCTCGAGGGTACTAGCGTGCCAGTGCACATTCTTACTGACCACAAGAATTTAACTTATCTATCTGAAGCAAAACATCTGTCGCCCCGACAGGCCAGATGGGCGGTATTTTTGTCTTGGTTTAATTATGTGGTCTCCTACCGTCCTGGTAGTAAGAATGTTAGGGCTGATGCCCTCTCTTGACAATTTTCACCTCTGTACAAGGAGGAGTCTGTACCTACTCCAGTTATACCTTCTGACCATATTTTGGCTACCATACATACTAATTTGACTTTTCCCTTGGGGGAGGAGATCCTGGCTGCACAAACTAATGCACCTCCTGAGAAACCTAGTGGTAGGTGTTTTGTTACTGAGAATCTTCAAACTAAACTTTTGAACACTTACCACTATCCTAAAGCCGCAGGTCACCTAGACAAGAACCAAATAATTTGGTCTGTCACTCGACAATTCTGGTGGCCAGGTCTTTGTTCTGATGTTGCTGCGTATGTTGCCTCCTGCTCAGTTTGTGCACAGAATAAGACTCCTTGATGTCTTCCTGTGGGTCTTCTTCAACCTATTGCTAATGGTGCACGTCCTTGGACACATCTTTCCATGGACTTCATTGTCGAGCTCCCTGTTTCCAATGGCAATACTGTTATCCTTATGGTGGTTGACCGTTTTTCTAAAATGTCACATTGCATTCCCTTGAAGAAGTTGCCTACCGCTCAGGAGCTTGCTTCAATTTTTGCTTGTGAGGTCTTCCATTTACATGGGTTACCCAAGGAGATAGTGTCGGACCGGGGTAGCCAGTTTGTCTCCAGATTTTGGCATTCCTTTTGTGCTCAAATGGGGATCCAGCTCTCCTTCTCCTCTGCATATCACCCTCAATCCAATGGGGCTGCGGAACGGTCTAATCAAGCTCTGGAACAGTTCCTCCGTTGCTATGTCTCAGATCACCACAATAATTGGTCTGAACTGTTACCTTGGGCAGAGTTTGCTCGTAATAGTGCTATTAATGCTTCCTCCAAGTTATCCCCGTTCATGGCGAATTATGGGTTTCAACCATCCTTGTTGCCAGATTCATTCATGTCTCAGGGTATTCCGGCTTTGGAGAAGCATCTCCGGCAACTCCGTTCCACGTGGGTGCAGATTCAGGATTTACTTCATCGTTCTATGCAGCGCCAAAAGTTCCAGGCTGATTGTAGGCGTCTGCCTGCACCTTCCTACCAGGTTGGTGAGAGAGTTTGGCTGTCCTCCCGCAACTTGAACCTTCGTGTGCCAATAAACTTGCTCCCCGTTATGTTGGTCCTTTTCGAATACTCCGACGGGTCAATCCTGTGGCCTACGCTCTTGACCTTCCTCTCCAATGTTTTTCATGTCTCCCTCTTGAAACCATTGGTTTGTAATCGGTTTATCACTGTGTTGCCTCGTCCCCATCCTATCTTTGTTGACAACCATGAGGAGTATGAGGTCAGCAGCATTATTGACTCTCGTATGTCCAGGGGCCGCGTACAGTATTTGGTTCATTGGAGGGGCTACGGTCCAGAGGATCGTTCATGGGTTCCCTCATCTGATGTTCATGCTCCCACCCTCCTCCGTGCCTTCCATGCCTGTTTCCCAAATAAGCCTTTTCTCCTCCAGCGGGGGAGGGGTCGTTGAGGGGAGGGTACTGTCAGGGTTTTTTCCTGACTTGTTTACCTCACCTCTCTTGCTGACTTTGGTGCATTCTGGTAGATGTTGCTCACTTCCTGTACTTCCTTTTATGGCAAGACTGGTTTACATCATCCATGTGAGACAGGATGCAGTCTCAGAATTGGGATGTCATCACTTATTATTTAAAGGGCCTTTGTTCAGTATGCTTTGCCCTTGCGTTGTCTCAGACCTGTTTGTGAGAGCTCCTGTGTATTACCTGGCTGTCTGATGTCCCTCCTGGTTCCTGATCCCTGGCTTGTTCCTGACTCTGCTGTTCTCCTTGTTCCTGATTCCGGCTCGTCTGACTACTCGCTTTTGTTCCTGACTCGGCTTGTCTGACTACCAGCTCTAGTTTTGACTCCTGGCTTGTTATTTGACTTGTGGACTTTTTATTATTTTTTGCTATTAATAAAGGTGTGATTATTTTTGCACTTCTCGTCTCAGTCTGATTCCTGGCACCCTGACAGTACATCCTCCTATGCCCTTTCGTGTGCAATCCCAGGGACCCATCTATCTCAGACCCTGATCCTGACCCGCTAGAACTGGAGGAATCACACTGCCCCCTAGGTAAACCAAGTTGGTACTCACCAGATGAAGTACCCAATGAGGCCTGGCCCTGTCCAGAAGTACTGCCATGTCCCTACTGGATGAGGATGCACCGGGTACCTGCAAAATAGAAGCCAAGAGGGGAGTACCTCGGGAAGAGCAAGCCGTCTCCTCCCTATCCCCCCTGACCCCGAATTCATGATACCCTTCCCGGTCGCTATCACTCACACCGCATGCCAAACTCCCATCATCATCCGTACTGGTGGCCTACCCACTTGCATAATCCTCCTGAAATCTCACTGTCCTAGCCCTACCTTGAGACTTCGATCCTCTGGCCTGTCTCACCGCCCCCCTCCCGGGGCTTTCTAGGCCTTCCCCTGGGTTACCGCTAATGCTAGTGTGCCCCCTTTTTACAGCTCCTCTTGTGGCTATCTGACCTGACCGTGCCGGTGAGGTCCTGCTGGGCGTCAACATACCCTGCAGGCCCTGCTCCTGGAACTCCGCCATAGCGTTGTCACTCCTTGAGCCCTGTGCCACACTGGCCCCCTTATTTGCGGCTCTAGCCACGGGGGCCTTCCCTTTATTCTGTGCCGTAGTGCGTGCGGGAGCTGCCTTGGCTTTGCCCCCTCCTGAAGTGGGCCGCGAGCGCGAGGAGGGTGCCCTCTCGGCCTCCCCTCCTTTACTGCATGCTCCTACTGATGCTCTTGTGCGCACACCCTACTGTGCCACCTTGCTGCCCAGCTTCCACTCTCACACTTGTCCCCAGACTCTTTACTGCCACGCCTTGCTCCGGCCTAAGGTGCGCCCCCGGCCTGCTGAGGCCTAACATGCATGCCCTCAATAGCAGGTGTGAACGGAGCGGATCGTCCCCCCAGGGCTCTGAAAGTAAGAAGGGAGCACCTCGGGGGACGATCCGCTCCGTTCGCTGGCCAGGTTGCGAGTGCCGCGAGCGGAAGTGACGTCACCGGAAGTGACGTCATGACGCGCTACGCCACCGGAAGTCAACGCGGCGGCCATCTTGGATGAGGAAGCCTGTGACGATGGACCGGAGGCCTGCGCACTACGAGGGACCGAAGCCTGGGCCTGGAGTACCTCCGCACCCGATGCCGCACCCGCGAGGACCGACACCAGTGACTGCAAGAGGGAGACCGCCGCCGCCACAGATTCCACAGAGAGGACCACTGACGCAGGTAAGGCCGCACTGCTCCCACTACCCGTGCCAACGGAACCCTCCCCAGGGATACCCGCTGAACCCCTCTGAGACTCTCCAGGCACAGAAAATACAGGCACCTGCCTAAGGCCCACTCCGGAACCCCCGGATGTATTACCGGGACCCCCGGAGCAGAACCCGGAACTCCCTTGGGACCCCCTAGGCCCGCATTGCCCACTTTGCACTCTCGCTTGCCCCTGGGCCTGCTCAGGCCCTGAAGGCCGACTGTCTAGACCGACCGGCGGATAAGCCTGTCCTGCCTCAGCATCCCCTATCAGGTTCTCCTGTGCAGGAGAAGAAAATAAATCAGGGCTACCCTCCTCCCCCAGGGGAGAAACCTCCAAACATAGCCCAGACACATTGCCCTGACCCACCGTAACATTTCCTGATGGGGATGGTGCGACCCAATCTATGTTCTCTAACTCCATCTCTTCCCACTCTACAGATTCGTCTTCCATTTGAAATGCTGCAAGCTGCGATGCTGAAAGATCTTCTGGAAGACCACAGGAACAAAGAGGAAGTGGAATCCCTGCACACCCCCTTTATAAGGTTGGTAGACCCCTCCCAACACAATGCAACATTGTAACTAAACACACACACAGCAGCAGCACTCACTCAACCAGGCATTAACCCTTAGCTACGCTCCGGGCTATTTGCCCTGCACTTTCTATCTAATAAATATACATTACACAGTACAGTTACACTCAAAATAACACTCTCTAATAAATATACATTACACAGTACAGTTACACTCATAATAACACTATCTAATAAATATACATTACACAGTACAGTTACACTCATAATAACACTGTCTAATAAATATACATTACACAGTACAGTTACACTCATAATAACACTATCTAATAAATATACATTACACAGTACAGTTAAACACATAACACCATCTAATAAATATACATTACACAGTACAGTTACACTCATAGTAACACCATCTAATAAATATACATTACACAGTACAGTTACACTCATATTAAAACTGTCTAATAAATATACATTACACAGTACAGTTACACACATAATAACACTGTCTAATAAATATACATTACACAGTACAGTTACACTCATGATAACACTATCTAATAAATATACATTACATAGTACAGTTACACTCATAATAACACCATCTAATAAATATACATTACACAGTACAGTTACACTGTAATAACACCATCTAATACATATACATTACACAGTACAGTTACACACATAATAACACTGCCTAATAAATATATATTACACAGTACAGTTACACACATCATAACACTGTCTAATAAATATATATTACAGAGTACAGTTACGCACATAATAACACTATCTAATAAATATACATTACACAGTACAGTTACACTCATAATAACACCATCTAATAAATATACATTACACAGTACAGTTACACACATAATAACACTGTCTAATAAATATACATTACAGAGTACAGTTACACACATAAGAACACTATCTAATAGATATACATTACACAGTACAGTTACACGCATAATAACACAATCGAATAAATATACATTACACAGTACAGTTACACTCATGATGACACCATCTAATAAATATACATTACACAGTACAGTTACACTTATAATAACACTATCTAATAAAAATACATTACACAGTACAGTTACACACATAACACCATCTAATAAATATACATTACACAGCAAAGTTACACTCATAATAACACTATCTAATAAATATAGATTACACAGTACAGTTACACACATAATAACAGTATCTAATAAATATAGATTACACAGTACAGTTACACTCATATTAACACTGTCTAATAAATATACATTACACAGTACAGTTACACTCATAATAACACTGTCTAATAAATATACATTACACAGTACAGTTACATGCATAATAACACAATCGAATAAATATACATTACACAGTACAGTTACACACATAATAACACTATCTAATAAATATACATTACACAGTACAGTTACACTCATGATGACACCATCTAATAAAAATACATTACACAGCACAGTTACACACATAACACCATCTAATAAATATACATTACACAGTACAGTTACACACATAATACCACATCTAATAAATATACATTACACAGTACAGCTACACACATAATAACACCATCTAATAAAAATGCATTACACAGTACAGTTATACACTGTCAGGGTGCCAGGAATCAGACTGAGACGAGAAGTGCAAAAATAATCACACCTTTATTAATAGCAAAAAATAATAAAAAGTCCACAAGTCAAATAACAAGCCAGGAGTCAAAACAAGAGCTGGTAGTCAGACGAGCCGAGTCAGGAGCCAAAGCGAAAAGTCAGACGAGCCGGAATCAGGAACAAGGAAAACAGCAGAGTCAGGAACAAGCCAGGGATCAGGAACCAGGAAGGACGTCAGGCAGCCAGGTAATACACAGGAACTCTCACAAACAGGTCTGAGACAACGCAAAGGCAAAGCATACTGAACAGAGGCCCTTTAAAAAATAAGTGATGACATCACAATTCTGAGACTGCATCCTGTCTCACATGGATGATGCACACCAGTCTGGCCATAAAAGGAAGTGCAGGAAGTGAGCAGCATCCCCCACAATGCACCATAGTCAGGAAGAGAGGTGAGTAAAATGGCTGCCAGCAGCACACGGCAAACAAAACAGGGAAAAACCCTGACATACACATAATAACACTATCTAATAAATATACATTACACAGTACAGTTACACTCATAATAACACCATCTAATAAATATACATTCACAGTACAGTTACACACATAATAACACCATCTAAAAAATATACATTACACAGTACAGTTACACTCATATTAACACTGTCTAATAAAAATACATTAAACAGTACAGTTACACTCATATTAACACTGTCTAATAAAAAATACATTAAACAGTACAGTTACACTCATAATAGCACTATCTAATAAATAAACACTACACAGCACAGTTAAACACATAATAATACTATCTAATAAATATACATTATACAGTACAGTTACACACATAATCACACTATCTAATAAATATACACTACACAGTACAGTTACACACATAATAAAACCATCTAATAAATATACATTACACAGTACAGTTACACTCATATTAACACTGTCTAATAAAAAATACATTAAACAGTACAGTTACACTCATAATAGCACTATCTAATAAATAAACATTACACAGCACAGTTAAACACATAATAATACTATCTAATAAATATACATTATACAGTACAGTTACACACATAATCACACTATCTAATAAATATACACTACACAGTACAGTTACACACATAATAAAACCATCTAATAAATATACATTACACAGTACAGTTACACTCATATTAACACTGTCTAATAAAAAATACATTAAACAGTACAGTTACACTCATAATAGCACTATCTAATAAATAAACATTACACAGTACAGTTACACACATAATAGCACTATCTAATAAATAAACATTACACAGTACAGTTACACACATAATAACAGTATCTAATAAATATACATTACATAGTACAGTTACACACATAATAACACTATCTAATAATTATACATTATACAGTACAGTTACACACATACTAACACTATCTAATAAATATACATTATACAGTACAGTTACACTCATATTAACAATATCTAATACATTTACATTACACAGTACAGTTACACACATAATAACACTATCTAATAAATATATATTACACAGTACAGTTACACACATATTAACACCATCTAATACATTTGCATTACACAGTACAGTTACACACATAATAACACTATCTAATAAATATACATTACACAGTACAGTTACACACATAATAACACTATCTAATAAATATACATTACACAGTACAGTTACACACATAATAATACTATCTAATAAATATACATTACACAGTAGAGTTACACTCATATTAACACTATCTAATACATTTACATTACACAGTACAGTTACACACATAATAACACTATCTAATAAATATACATTTCACAGTACAGTTATTATCATTATTATACTTTATTTATGAAGCGCCATCATATTCGGCAGCGCTGTCCATGGATACAGATCATTTAAATAAAACAATAGAGAGGCCATCCAGGAAGAAATACCAGATAAGCAGTTGCTGACATGAAAAAGGACAGAGGGAGAGAGAGCAGGGGTGGAGAGGTAGATCTGGGTGTCATCAGCATAGAGGTGATATTTGAAGCCATAACTGTTGATAAGTTTACCCAGAGAAGAAGTATAAATGGAGAAGAGTAGAGGACCCAGAACAGATCCTTGAGGTACTCCAACAGACAGAGGCATTAGAGAGGAGGAGTCATTGGCAAATGACACAGAAAAAGACTTGTGAGAAAGATAAGAGTGAAACCAGGAAAGAGCAGTGCCACAGAGGCCAAAAGAGCTAAGGGTCTGTAGGAGGAAGGGGTGGTCAACTGTGTCGAAGGCAGCTGAGAGGTCAAGTAGGATGAGTATGGAGTAGCGGCCAATATTTTTAGCAGAAAGAAGATCGTTCATAACCTTGGTAAGGGCAGTCTCAGTTGAGTGTTTGGGGCGGAATCCGGATTGCAGGGGGTCAAGCAAGTTACACTCATATTAACACTGTCTAATAAATATACATTACACAGTACAGTTACACTCATAATAACACTATCTAATAAAAATACATTACACAGTACAGTTACACACATAATAACACCATCTAATAAATATACATTACACAGTACAGTTACACACATAATAACACTATCTAATAAATATACATTACACAGTACAATTACACTCATAATAACACTATCTAATAAATATACATTACACAGTACAGTTACACACATAATAACACTATCTAATAAATATACATTACACAGTACAGTTACACACATAATAACACTGTCTAATAAATATACATTACACAGTACAGTTACACACATAATAACACTATCTAATAATTATACATTATACAGTACAGTTGCACTCATATTAACACTATCTAATACATTTACATTACACAGTACAGTTATTATTATTATTATTATTATACTTTATTTATGAAGCGCCATCATATTCCGCAGCGCTGTCCATGGATACAGATCATTTAAATAAAACAATAGTATAAAACTTCTAAGACTAAGAGACAGGACAGAATTTACAAACACGTACAGGAGGAATTGAGGGCCCTATTCCCGTGGGAACTTACAATCTAGAAGGGTAGGAGGTTGATAAACATGAGGTGAGGACTGCAAGATTGAGAAAGATGTTAATGCAGAGTTAGAGGAGGGAAATGTTGTTAGGTAAAAGGAATATTATTGAGTTGGGTGGTAGGCTTCCCTGAACAGAAAAGTCTTCAGAGAGCATTTAAAGGAAGAAAGATTTGGGCAAAGCCTGACAGCACAAGGGAGAGTGTTCCAGAGGGTAGGTGCTGCACGACAGAAGTCCTGCAGTCTAGCATGGGAAGAGGTGAAAGTCGCAGAAGCAAGGAGCAGGTCATTCTTGGATCTTAGTGGGCGGGCTGGAGTATACTTGTTGATTAGAGAGGATAGGAAGGAGGGGAGCGGAGTTGGTGAGCATTTTGAATTTAATTCTGCTGTGTATGGGGGCCAATGAAGGGACTCACAGAGAGGTGCAGCAGATACAGAGAGACCGGAAAGGTGGATCAGCCTGGCAGAGGCATTTAGGATGGATTGAAGAGGGGAGAGGCGGAAAAGAGGAAGGCCAGTAAGTAGGTTATTGCAGTAGTCAAGTCGGGAAATAACAAGGGAGTGGATTACTTACTTTGTGGTGTTAGCGCACAGAAAAGGTTGAATCTTGGAAATGTTGCGTAGATGGTTACGGCAGGATGTAGAAAGCGATTGGATATGGGGGGTAAAGGATAGATTTGAGTCAAGTGTAACTCCGAGGCAGCGGACTTGGGGCAATGGGGAAATGGTGATGCCGTCAACAGGGATAGAGAAGTCACAGGTCGGCGTAGAGCTTGAGGGGGGATAAGAAGGAACTCAGTCTTGGACATGTTAATCTTTAGGTGGTGAGAGGCCATCCAGGAAGAAATACCAGATAAGCAGTTGCTGACATGAAAAAGGACAGAGGGAGAGAGAGCAGGGGTGGAGAGGTAGATCTGGGTGTCATCAGCATAGAGGTGATATTTGAAGCCATAACTGTTGATAAGTTTACCCAGTGAAGAAGTATAAATGGAGAAGAGTAGAGGACCCAGAACAGATCCTTGAGGTACTCCAACAGACAGAGGCATTAGAGAGGAGGAGTCATTGGCAAATGACACAGAAAAAGACCTGTGAGAAAGATAAGAGTGAAACCAGGAAAGAGCAGTGCCACAGAGGCCAAAAGAGCTAAGGGTCTGTAGGAGGAAGGGGTGGTCAACTGTGTCGAAGGCAGCTGAGAGGTCAAGTAGGATGAGTATGGAGTAGCGGCCAATATTTTTAGCAGATAGAAGATCGTTCATAACCTTGGTAAGGGCAGTCTCAGTTGAGTGTTTGGGGTGGAATATGGATTGGAGGGGGTCAAGCAAGTTACACTCATATTAACACTGTCTAATAAATATACATTACACAGTACAGTTACACTCATATTAACACTGTCTAATAAATATACATTACACAGTACAGTTACACTCATATTAACGCTGTCTAATAAAAATACATTACACAACACAGTTACACTCATAATAACACTGCCTAATAAATATACATTACACAGTACAGTTTCACACATAACAACACTATCTAATAAATATACATTACACAGTACAGTTACACACATAATAACACTATCAAATAAATATACATTACACAGTGCAGTTACACTCATCATAACACTATCAAATAAATATACATTACACAGTACAGTTACACACATAATAACACTATCTAATAAATATACATTACACAGTACAGTTACACACATAATAACACTATCTAATAAATATACATTACACAGTACAATTACACTCATAATAACACTATCTAATAAATATACATTACACAGTACAGTTACACACATAATAACACTATCTAATAAATATACATTACACAGTATAGTTACACTCATAATAACCCTATCTAATAAATATACATTACACAGTACAGTTACACACATAATAACACTATCTAATAAATATACATTACAAAAGTACAGTTACACTCATAATAACACTATCTAATAAAAATACATTACACAGTACAGTTGCACACATAATAACACCATCTAATAAATATACATTACATCGTACAATTACACACATAATACCATCTAATAAATATACATTACATAGTACAGTTACACACATAATACCATCTAATAAATAGTCATTACACAGTACAGTTACACTCATATTAACACTGTCTAATAAATATACATTACACAGTACAGTTACACTCATATTAACACTGTCTAATAAATATACATTACACAGTACAGTTACACTCATATTAACACTGTCTAATAAATATACATTACACAGTACAGTTACACACATAATAACACCATCTAATAAATATACATTACACAGTACAGTTACACACATAATAACACCATCTAATAAATATACATTACACAGTACAGTTACACACATAACACTATCTAATAAATATACATTACACAGTAAAGTTACACACACAATAACACCATCTAATAAATATACATTACACAGTACAGTTACACACATAATAACACCATCTAATAAATATACATTATACAGTACAGTCACACTCATAATAACACCATCTAATAAATATACATTACACAGTACAGTTACACACATAATAACACTATCTAATAAATATACATTACACGGTACAGTTACACAATAATAACACTATCTAATAAATATACATTACACAGTACAGTTACACACATAATAACACTATCTAATAAATATACTTTACACAGTACAGTTACACTCATAATAACACTATCTAATAAATATACATTACAAAAGTACAGTTACACTCATAATAACACTATCTAATAAATATACATTACACAGTACAGTTACACTCATAATAACACTATCTAATAAATATACATTACACAGTACAGTTACACACATAATAACACTATCTAATAAATATACATTACACAGTATAGTTACACTCATAATAACCCTATCTAATAAATATACATTACCCAGTATAGTTACACTCATAATAACACTATCTAATAAATATACATTACAAAAGTACAGTTACACTCATAATAACACTATCTAATAAAAATACATTACACAGTACAGTTACACACATAATAACACCATCTAATAAATATACATTACATCGTACAATTACACACATAATACCATCTAATAAATATACATTACATAGTACAGTTACACACATAATACCATCTAATAAATAGTCATTACACAGTACAGTTACACTCATATTAACACTGTCTAATAAATATACATTACACAGTACAGTTACACTCATATTAACACTGTCTAATAAATATACATTACACAGTACAGTTACACACATAATAACACCATCTAATAAATATACATTACACAGTACAGTTACACACATAACACTATCTAATAAATATACATTACACAGTAAAGTTACACACACAATAACACCATCTAATAAATATACATTACACAGTACAGTTACACACATAATAACACCATCTAATAAATATACATTATACAGTACAGTCACACTCATAATAACACCATCTAATAAATATACATTACACAGTACAGTTACACACATAATAACACTATCTAATAAATATACATTACACGGTACAGTTACACAATAATAACACTATCTAATAAATATACATTACACAGTACAGTTACACACATAATAACACTATCTAATAAATATACATTACACAGTACAGTTACACACATAATAACACTGACTGATAAATATACATTACACAGTACAGTTACACACATAATAACACCATCTAATAAATATACATTACACAGTACAGTTACACACATAATAACACCATCTAATAAATATACATTACACAGTACAGTTACACACATAATAACACTGACTAATAAATATACATGACACAGTACAGTTACACACATAACACCATCTAATAAATATACATTACACAGTACAGTTACACACATAACACTATCTAATAAAAATACATTATACAATACAGTTACACACATAATAACACTACCTAATAAAAATACATTATACAATACAGTTACACTCATAATAACACTATCTAATAAATATGCATTATACAGTACAGTTACCCTTATAATAACACTATCTAATAAATATAAATTATACAGTACAGTTACCCTTATAATAACACTATTTAATAAATATACATTATACAGTACAGTTACCCTTATAATAACACTATGTAATAAATATACATTATACAGTACAGTTGCACTCATAATAACAATATCTTATAAAAATTGAACAAAAAGTTATAAGGGCTCAAAGATATGAGATCTCAGGTGTTAGCGAGAAAAAAAAGCTGCAAATGTGCTTTAACATATAGATACATACATATGTCTAAAGATGTATATGTATGTATAGATATATGTCTATATATGTGTACATATGTATTTATGTGTTTATTTATATTTACAGACATATATACACATATAAACATGTAAACACATATCTACAAACATGTATATATATATATATATATATATATATATATATATATATAGTAAGAACAGACCGCACTCCAGACGTATAGTGGCAACAGTACAGGGTGCAACAAAAGCTTGTAAATAGTATATCAGAAAAAGTGCACTCCAATGGGAATTTTTTTCAAATCTTGTCACTTTATTGTAAACATTACAATGAATATTTATAATAAAGTGACAAGATTTGAAAAAGATTTCCATTGGAGTGCACTTTTTCTGGTTTACTATATATACTGTATATGAGTGCATTGGAGCCCTTTGCCATTAAGTAGATGAAAACATGAAGATTTAAATATGCGTTTGGGTTAGCGCAAATGTGAATATGCGATAGTGTTTGTGCGAGAGTGGGGTGTTAGTTTTTTTTCCTTTTTTTCTCCATTGACTTCTATGGGGGAATAAGTAAATTAGCGCGCAATATTCTATGGCCTAGATTTAGAGTTTGGCAGTAGCCGTCAAAACCAGCGTTAGAGGCTCCTAACGCTGGTTTTTACCGCCCGCTGGTATTTGGAGTCAGTCAGGAAAGGGTCTAACGCTCACTTTGCAGCCGCGACTTTTCCATACCGCAGATCCCCCTACGCCATTTGCGTATCCTATCTTTTCAATGGGATCTTTCTAACGCCGGTATTTAGAGTCTTGGCTGAAGTGAGCGTTAGAAATCTAACGACAAAACTCCAGCCGCAGAAAAAAGTCAGTAGTTAAGAGCTTTCTGGGCTAACGCCGGTTTATAAAGCTCTTAACTACTGTGCTCTAAAGTACACTAACACCCATAAACTACCTATGTACCCCTAAACCGAGGCCCCCCCCCACATCGCCGCCACTCTATTAAAATTTTTTAACCCCTAATCTGCCGCTCCGTACACCGCCGCCACCTACGTTATCCCTATGTACCCCTAATCTGCTGCCCCTAATACCGCCGACACCTACATAATATTTATTAACCCCTTATCTAACGAAATAAATTAACTCTTATTAAATAAATTATTCCTATTTAAAGCTAAATACTTACCTGTAAAATAAACCCTAATATAGCTACAATATAAATAATAATTATATTGTAGCTATTTTAGGATTAATATTTATTTTACAGGCAACTTTGTATTTATTTTAACCAGGTACAATAGCTATTAAATAGTTAATAACTATTTAATAGCTACCTAGTTAAAATAATTACAAAATTACCTGTAAAATAAATCCTAACCTAAGTTACAATTAAACCTAACACTACACTATCAATAAATTAATTAAATAAAATACCTACAATTATCTACAATTAAACCTAACACTACACTATCAATAAATTAATTAAATACAATACCTACAAATAAATACAATTAAATAAACTAACTAAAGTACAAAAATAAAAAAGAACTAAGTTACAAAAAATAAAAAAATATTTACAAACATTAGAAAAATATTACAACAATTTTAAACTAATTACACCTACTCTAAGCCCCCTAATAAAATAACAAAGACCCCCAAAATAAAAAAATGCCCTACCCTATTCTAAAATTAAAATAGAAAAGCTATTTTACCTTACCAGCCCTGAAAAGGGCCCTTTGCGGGGCATGCCCCAAAGAATTCAGCTCTTTTGCCTGTAAAAAAAAACCATACAATACCCCCCCCCAACATTACAACCCACCACCCACATACCCCTAATCTAACCAAAACCCCCCTTAAATAAACCTAAGCCCCTGAAGATCTCCCTACCTTGTCTTCACCACGCCGGGTTCACCAATCGATCCAGAAGAGCTCCTCCGATGTCTTGATCCAAGCCCAAGCGGGGGGCTGAAGATGTCCATGATTCGACTGAAGTCTTCATCCAAGCTTCTGGATTGATCGGTGAACCCGGCGTGGTGAAGATAAGGTAGGAAGATCTTCAGGGGCTTAGTTTTAGGTTTATTTAAGGGGGGTTTGAGTTAGATTAGGGGTATGTGGGTGGTGGGTTGTAATGTTGGGGGGGGGTATTGTATGTTTTTTTTTACAGGCAAAAGAGCTGAATTCTTTGGGGCATGCCCCGCAAAGGGCCCTTTTCAGGGCTGGTAAGGCCAAAGAGCTTTTCTATTTTAATTTTAGAATAGGGTAGGGCATTTTTTTATTTTGGGGGTCTTTCTTATTTTATTAGGGGGCTTAGAGTAGGTGTAATTAGTTTAACATTGTTGTAATATTTTTCTAATGTTTGTAAATATTTTTTTATTTTTTGTAACTTAGTTCTTTTTTTATTTTTTGTACTTTAGTTAGTTTATTTCATTGTATTTATTTGTAGGTATTGTATTTAATTAATTTATTGATAGTGTAGTGTTAGGTTTAATTGTAGATAATTGTAGGTATTTTATTTAATTAATTTATTGATAGTGTAGTGTTAGGTTTAATTGTAACTTAGGTTAGGATTTATTTTACAGGTAATTTTGTAATTATTTTAACTAGGTAACTATTAAATAGTTATTAACTATTTAATAGCTATTGTACCTGGTTAAAATAATTACAAAGTTGGGGGGCGTGTCTTAGCAGCGATCCTGGTCGGTCGCACTTTCCTTGAGCTCCTGTTGATACTCTAAAAAACCGCCGATTTTGGGAGTCCTTTTACAGTACATTCATCCGCTTTGCCTATTATTGGGCACTAGCATACAGTGACATATCATATATCCTCATTTATACTGTATTCTTGATGCCAGAGCAGGGGATAAGACAGAAGAGGCCTGGAGCGGCGGCTCAATACAGGCGGCGCTACCCCCCTCGGTACGCCGAGGTTCTTTGTCAACACCGGCCATCTCGACATAGACCCTAAGGATAACACCTTTCACAAAGGGGAGCATATTTATAGCAAAGACACCTGGCAAAAATGGGGGTGCTAGACGCAAGAGATCTATACACTCCTATAGCTAAAATGGCCCCAGCGGAGGAAGCAGCACCACAAAATGACATAGATTCCCGCATGGCCAGACTTGAAGAGAGATGTCAACAACTTATCGCTGGTGCTCCATATGACTTTCTAATAGAGCGATTTAATGCCGTGAGCACAGCGATTTCATCTATTGAGGGCGAGAAAACAAAGCTGCCACCAGAGTCAGACCCATGGCAGAACAGCTCCTGTCACCCAGCGATCAAGTTTGCAACACCACAGAAGCTGCGGAATAGAGAGGCGAAACAAGAGACTTTACATAGAATATCGCCTGAATACGCAGACCTAGGAACTTTGCTGGAAACAAAGATCACTATAAAGGAGTCAGCAGATACTGGGGAAAGCTGGCTAACAAAGGGAGAAAGATCCACATTTGGTGCAGCTGAAAGGGAGTTGGCGGGGAATCTACATGGAGCCAAGACAGCATACTGGGAGTACTCCCTAGTATATAGCACCGCTGTGCACAAGGGGATTGACCGCATAAAGCCCGCTCCTCTTACAAAGGGAACATCAGAAGAGCTGGAGATCTGCCTTGAACAGTCTGGATATCCCAAGCTTGGTAGAAAATATGTCGAGACATTAGAGCAGAGCGACCAGAATATACAACTGATTCTGTGGCATCACGGCAATTCCCACACACCTGGAAAGACCCAGCCTCTGTCGGGGACAAAATCCTGGGGTTAAACTTGGTGATCAGGGAATAAGTTACAACTGTCCTTGGTTACACAATAATAGCGAGGACATTGCTGGGACTTTCACGTATGTTAGACTGTTTTCGTTTAGCTGTTTATTGTTGAATTATTTGTTATCTTGCTGCGAAAGTGCATGATAGAAGGGAGATACATAGAATAGAGCTGAACTAGTTTGCCTGCATTGCCTCCTATGTTATAACGCAAGTTATGCCAAGCCGGGACATATGTGTAAGATGCATTGTATTGAATGTACTATTTCCCTCTCAGATGTCTTACCTAACTAGTTATTGTGCTATAGTTTTGCTATACTGTATTTCATACATTATGTTGTTTAACATGCACCAATGAGGGTAATGGACTAGTCGTGAGTGCTAGGATAAATTGCAAAACTTATATGAAATATGCTCATATGTTGTCCCCACATTAGAAAGATCTATCTACTGTTTTAGCAGCCCTTTCCTACACACGCTCAGTTTTACAACAGCATTTCTCCACGTGGCTTGCGGCCGGAGCCGCGGGAGAGAGCAAGAAAAGAATAGTGTGAGGGAAGCGAGATAATTGTGCAGTGACATGGCAGTTAGAGTCCATAGCAGACAAGATCCACCCATTTAAGCATATATCCCCTAGCGTTTTGAAAGTGATGTCCCTTGCAGCTATCAACCGCCAAGGTTACTACTGCTTACTGCAGATTACTGACCCTGAACAATACACAGGGATTATATATCAAATGTCAGACTAGTCTCCAGTCCCTTCCTTTAGAAAACTTTTCATGGGGCAAGTCTCTGGTTATGTGTCTATAAACCCTCACCAGTGTGGCAGGAATGCTCCCCCCCCCCCACACACCTAATAAAGGTATGCACAGGGCTCTATAAAAATAGAATGAATACTGATGTCACAAGGCTGGTGTTGGCCTTTAAACTGAAAGCTTTATAATACTTGGTTAATATAGTTATTGGTATGTTTCACCTATCATTTCCCTACTCATCTTTATATATATATAAAAAAAATTATGGACCCAAAAGTGGTCTGAATTGAAGCAAACAGGGATCATAAAATAAGAAAATGAGGGTTGTCACTTGAAATGTGCAGAAATGTGTGACTGTATTTTTATTGAGCAATGTCTTTATTTTTCTTTTGATTTCATACATCGCTGTATAACATTAAGTAATAATTGTATCGCACAACTCCTCAATAAAAATTTATTTAAAAAAAAAAAAAAATAATAATTACAAAGTTGCCTGTAAAATAAATATTAATCCTAAAATAGCTACAATATAATTATAATTTATATTGTAGCTATATTAGGGTTTATTTTACAGGTAAGTATTTAGTTTTAAATAGGAATAATTTATTTAATAAGAGTTAATTTATTTAGCTAGATTTAAATTATATTTAACTTAGGGGGGTGTTAGGGTTAGACTTAGCTTTAGGGGTTAATACATTTATTAGAGTAGCGGTGAGATCCGGTCGGCAGATTAGGGGTTAATTATTGTAGGTAGGTGGAGGCGACGTTGGGGGCGGCAGATTAGGGGTTAATAAATATAATATAGGGGTCGGCTGTGTTAGGGGCAGCAGATTAGGGGTACATAGGGATAACGTAGGTTGCGGCGGTGTACGGAGCGGCAGATTAGGGGTTAATAATAATATGCAGGGGTCAGCGATAGCGGGGGCGGCAGATTAGGGGTTAATAATCATAAGGTTAGGGGTGTTTAGACTCGGGGTACATGTTAGGGTGTTAGGTGCAGACTTAGGAAGTGTTTCCCCATAGGAAACAATGGGGCTGCGTTAGGAGCTTAACGCTGCTTTTTTGCAGGTGTTAGGTTTTTTTTCAGCTCAAACAGCCCCATTGTTTTCTATGGGGGAATCGTGCACAAGCACGTTTTTTAAGCTGGCCGCGTCCGTAAGCAACGCTGGTATTTAGAGTTGCAGTGGCGGTAAATATGCTCTACGCTCCCTTTTTTGGAGCCTAACGCAGCCCTTCTGTGAACTCTAAATACCAGCGGTATTTAAAAGGTGCGGGGGAAAGAAAGCATGCGTAGCTAACGCACCCCTTTGGCCGCAGAACTCTAAATCTAGCCGTAAGTTTGGATTTTTGCACTCATCGGTTACCGCTAGAGCAAAGACAGTTTACTTTCAACTCATAACACTAGAGCAACCTGACAAAAATCTTACCTCTAGCGCAATTGACGCTCAGCATTTATTAACTCTCTACTTGTAATTTGTCCCACAATGCAGTAAAGCTGGTTACACTTATGAGTTGCATTTCATCCAATGACGTCATCTGGTCTGGTGTGAACTGTGCTTTATACGACAGCTATATCTCGTTGTGTAGTATATATATATTGTTTATACGGATTGTGCCTGGTTTATCCTCGCAGTGCTCCTTATCTGTCAGGAATATATCAAATGGTACAAAAGAGCAAAGTACCATTCGGTACACACCAGAACAATTTCATTTCTATTAAAGGGACAGTATAGACCACATTTCATATAACTGCATGTAATAGACACTACTATAAAGAATAAGATGCACAGATACTGATATAAAAATCCACTATAAAACTGTTTAAAAACTTACTTAGAAGCTCTCAGTTTAGCTCTGTTGAAAAGGTTAGTTGGAACAGCCACTGCAACTGGGAAATAGCAGACACTACCCCTCCCCCTTCCTCTGCATATGAAAAGACCCTTTACACAAACAGGAGCAAGCTGGAGTAGGTATACGTTGGTATTCAACTAAAACTTTGGGGCTTGGTTAGGAGTCTGAAAATCAGAGCAATGTTATTTAAAAATAAGCAAAACTATACATTTAAAAAAAAAAACTTTATGGGCTTTATAAATGCATCAGCTACAAAACATTTATGCAAAGAAAAAATGAGTGTATAATGTCCCTTTAAGGGGATAAGAAAGTAAAAAATTTAACTTGCTAGATACAGATAGAGTCGGTCATTTTAATACACTTTTAAATTCACTTCTATTTTCACATGTGCTTCATTCTCTTGGTATCCCTTGTTGAAACAGAATACGCACATATCCTACACTAGTGGGAGCTGGTGCTGATTGGTGCCTTTATACATAGGTCTCTTGTGATTTGCTGACTAGATGTGTTCAGCTAGCTGCCAGTACTGCGATGCTGATCCTTCAGCAACGGATACAAAGAGAATGAAGCATATGTGATAATAGAAGTAAATTGAAAAGTTGTTTAAAATTGTATGTTCTATCTTAGTTGAAATAATTTTTATTGCGAGACATACATAGAAAAAATTAGAAGTCATCGTACATTACATATGAAACATCACAAGGAGAAACATTCTCCCTCCCTGACCTCGCATGGGACTAGTCCCCTACTTGTCCTTTAGAGCTGTATAGCTAGGTTGTCCAGAGGGGGGACTTCTCTAATAGTGTCTATATCAGTTCCTAAAGTAGTCCCAAAGAATCTGCAATTTTGTATGTCCCAACAATTAAACAGAGGTTTTCTGAGGAAGAGGTGGAGACAGTGGTCGCAAAAAAAAAAATTCCCCTCATTCTCCATTGAGAGTCCCTCTCTTCCTCTTAGTATTCTCATCTATCTTCAGAACCTCTCTTTTTCCTCACCAAAAAGGCACAACAATAAACTACAAACAATTTAACACAAGAAACAATCAAAACCAAAATCAGAAAAAATAAAAATAAATATTAAAAAGAAAATAAACTTGCCTGCTTCTCCTAATCTTCACTCTGTAGATCCACGGAAGGAGACCCAACCTTTTCAACGACCACCAGTCTTTGCTGTTAGTCAATGTCTCATGTCTCCGTGTCCTCTGTTTATGACTGTCAACCTCTTGTGGTATCTGGGTTTCCTGTGTTTCTACCTAAGGTCCCTCAGATTCCCTTCAGTATCCAATAGTTCCATATTTTTAAAAATCTTTCATGAGTAGCTTGTATAAAGGATACGGATTCAGATAATGTGTAGGTAGCTTTAATCTTTTCTAATACCTCCTCCCATGAGGGTGCTCCTGTCTTCCAGTATTTAGCCACACATATCCTGGTAGCTGTGCACAGAGTGCGGATAAAAGTATTTATGTCTGAATTAAAAGGAGGTATGTGTTCATTGAGTAGTGCTTGAGATGCAGTCAGTGTGATATTTTCAGATAAAACCTCACTCAGTAGGTTAGATAAGTTAGTCCATATCTGTTCTATTTGTGGACATTCCCACCACATGTGGATATATGTTCCTGTCTCCATACACCCCCTGTAACAGTTTTTACTACCATTTGGGATATAGTGCGATGTGACTAGTGGTGTAAGATACCATCTAAAGGTGGATTTAATACAGTTTTCTTTAAAATCTGCGCTTATTAATCCTTTCCCTGCTACCTGTAATATTGTTTCCCATTCTTCTTTCGTTTGTGTCTTATTAATATCCCGTTCCCATGACTCCATTACTGTAGTTTTAGAGGTATACTTGGCCTTCTGTATCGCTATATATATGTGAGAGCTAGAATAAGCCTCCAGCAGTGTCAGACTTTGCCTATTGTTTCGGGGTAAAGCTTTTGTAATGGCTGATTCTATTTGGAGGTATAAAAACCAATGTAACTTTTCGGGTGTTAACTTTTCCTGTATTTGTAAATATGTAGCCATCTTACCTTTATGAAGAAAATCAGCTACCCTGTATAGCCCCTTATTCTCCCATTTTCCCACTTGTGAATGAAATTCTGAGCTTATAATAGTCCTGATTGGTCTCATCAGTGAGTCTGGCGGTAATAGTTGAAGAGATGTCGTTAATGAATTCCATAAAGACATCATCTCTTCTGTAAGTCTTGAAGTCTGTTTAAATCTAGGTGGTTGCCCCACATGTTCCCAGAGAATATCATCTGGGTGTTTACGTCCCGATAATAGGGTTTCCACCTGTACCCACCTCGGATCATTTGGTTTTTTACCAAATAGAGTCGTCTGCGCTAATCTCGCCGCTTGGTAGTAGTTCAGTAGGTTTGGGACCCCCACCCCTCCAAGTTGTCTATGTAGTAGTAATATATACGTGAGGGGATTCTAGCTTTTTTACTGCCCCTTAGAAAGCCCACCAAATCAGTCTGTAACTTATTGAGTTCCAGTAAGGGGATCTTGATCGGGAGGGCCCTAAAAAGATATAGTACTCTTGGTAAGATGTTCATTTTTATAGCCGATAGACGACCATACCAAGAAAACCCGCCCGACCTCCAGGAGTTGATATCTTTCCTAATTGCTTTGAATAGAGGGGTGTAGTTCAGTTTATATAGTTCTGTACTATCACCTGAGATTCTAACTCCCAAGTATTTAATCGCTTCTTTAGCCCAAGTAAATGTGAAATTAATTTCAATAACCTTTTTAGTATGACTAGGGAGGGCTATAGGTAGTTCTTCACATTTTTCTAAATTGATCTTGTATCCTGAAATAGTTGCATAATTTTGTAGTATTTGATACAAATGTGGGAGGGATGTCGTCGGTCTAGTCAACGTCAGAAGGACATCGTCCGCAAACAAAGAGATTTTAAAGTTATTCCCCCCTATCTTTACTCCGTGAACTTCCGGTGTCAAACGAATCTTAGCTGCAAGGGGCTCTATGCATAGCGCAAATAGTAACGGTGAAAGGGGGCAGCCCTGTCTTGTCCCATTCCTAATATCTATGAGCTTTGATTGATATCCAGCCGCTCTAATATGTGCAGTGGGTTGGGAATAAATGCCCATAATTGCCTTCACAAAGGGTCCTTCGAAACCCAACTTTGCTAGGACTGCCATCATATACCCCCAGTCTATTCTGTTGAACGCCTTCTCCGCATCCAAAGATAGGACCAGAGAAGGCGTTCTTGTCTTATTAAGGTAGTCAACCAGGGTGATCATGCGTCTGGTGTTATCTGGCGCTTCTCTATCTGAAACAAAACCCACCTGATCCGGATGGACCAGGTCAGGAAGGAATCGCTTGAGTTTGTTTGCTAGGATTTTGGTAAAGATCTTAATGTCCTGATTGATTAAAGAAATTGGTCTATAGCTTTGACACAGTTTCGTGTTCCTTCCTGGTTTCGGGATCACCACTATCTTGGCCTGAAGTATTTCTTTTGGGACTTCTTTACCTTGCATAATATCATTACAAAATTTTTCTACATGAGGGACTAGTGCGGATTTAAAGAATTGATAGTACTCTCCCGGGAATCCATCCGGCCCTGCGGCCTTACCTGGTTTAAGTTCCTTAATTGCCATGAGTACCTCCCTGGTTGACACTCCTTTGTTTAATTCGTCATTAGTTTGTTTATCTATGGGTGTGAGGTTAGCGTCCTCTAAAAATTGTCGTCGTAATTGTCTCGTGTGGTCGTCCTGGTTAGTTTTCTTACCGTCATAGAGATGTGCATAATATTGGGCGAAGTTATCTGCTATCTCTTGGGGATTTGAGGTACAAGTTCCGTCAGATTTCTGTAGATATGGGATCGCAAAAGATTTAATCTTTTCCCTAAGTTTGTGTGCTAAATACTTATCAGGTTTATTGGAGTACAAGAAGTATTGCGATTTTAACTTATGGGCTGCTCTAAGAGATGCTTTATTCAGAATTGTCGCTAGCTCTGTCCTTTTAGATACCAGGTCTTGAAAAGTTGCTGCTGCTAGGTTTTGTTAGTGTAATTTAGTCAGGGTGTCTATTTGTGCTTGTAAAGAGTCGATTTGGGATCTAATAGTTCTGTTCAAAATGGCCTTTTCTTTAATGAGCAATCCCCTAATGAAGGGCTTGTGCGCTGCCCATGCGTTAATCGGGTTATTAGTGGTTCCTGCATTCAGTTCCCAGTACTCTGCTAATGCACGAGATATGGAGTTATGTATATTTGGATTTTGTAAGATAGAAGGGTCGTAGTTCCAAGAGCGAGAAGCGCTGGTTTGGAATGTTTCTTTGACGTCCACCTGAACTATGGAGTGGTCTGACCATGCACATGCATGAATGGTGGAGGCCCGTAGGTCTGGAATCCAGATTTGGCTCAGATAAACATAATCTAGTTTAGAGTAGATTTTATGTGCGTGAGAATAGTATGTGTAATCCGTGGTTTTACCATATAATGTGTCCCAAGAATCTATTGTGTTGTGTGATAGGAAAACCTCTTTAATCTTTTTGACCAGAGAATTGTGTCTCAACTGTTTCTGAGTCAATTTGTTCCCTTTGTGTCTAAATGTGCATACATGGATATATTAAAATCCCCTCCAATCAAAATCCGAGCCTGAGACCACTGGGTGAGCAGATATGAAATGTGGGAAAAGAAAGAAATCTGTGTCTCATTAGGTGCATAAATATTGCACAAAACTATCTGTTTATCACGGAGTCTCCCCCTGATTATCAAAAACCTCCCCTCTGGATCTCTGATTGTTTCTTTCACCACCAAACCCAATGAATTATGCAATAAAATTGACACTCCCCTCTTCTTTTTATTTGTTGTAGAGTGATAATGTTGGGCGAAATTCCTCGACCAATACTTTGGGACAATTTCTTTGGTGAAGTGTGTTTCTTGTAAATATATTACATTAGCCTTTAGTCTAGCATATTGGCTCATTGCTGTTCTACACTTCAAGTCTGAGTTTAATCCTCTCACATTATGTCACCTGTCATTACTCACATTTTTCGGTCTGGGGCTCCCCCCGCGGATCCACCTTTTGTTTATCTATAGCAGTCTTCCATAGCCAGTACAGATATGAGCTTCTTTTCCTAGTCATGTCAAAGGAGCAGGCAAAACAAAATGTTAACACATAAACCATAACAAAAACATCAACATTGTCAATAAGAAAAAACATATTACTCTTACAATTAAGAGCTAAATAAAGAACAAAGAAAAAAAGGGCAATTCCCTCCCCTTTCCCCCCCTTACATTCAAAAAACATTCTGTAAGTATTTGTTACCTTCACTGCTTGTGAGCCTAATGTAAGCTAAACAAAATGTAAGGTTTTTAGACTTAAATAATCTGGTAGTTAGATAGGTCCCTATCTTGTAACATCTATCTAATATTGCTCCATGTGGTTACTGTAAACCCCCTACACTGACCTTTACCATGTTCTCTCTAAACTTGGATCTCTAATAGTAGAGCCTTAGTGCATACCAGTTCAATCCCATCTCCCAGTTAGAGATGGCAACACAAAGAAAAATAGTGAAACATCTCCCCCTACACAAATACCCAGTGTACACCTAAATTAACAAACCCTCAGCTCTGCTCATAGAGAAGAAATGTCATGTCATGGTTTTTCTCTTCGTGACTCTGGTCCACCTCTGCCTTTGTGGCTGACCAGCGTCAGCTGCTTTCTGCGACCCGTCCTCTGGGAGTTTAACTTGTGGTAAATCTGGAACATCTAGGTGTAGTTTGCTGCAGATCTCAGGGATTTCCGAAGGATCTTTCAAACTTAGAGATTTCCCATTATGGAAAATGTGTAAGTTGAAGGGAAACCCCCAGCGGTAGTTGATCTGGTTCTTGCGCAGCAGGGTAGTGAGTGGTTTTAGATGGAATCGTCGTTGCAGTGTTTTGACACACAGATCTTGATAAAATTGAATAACTGTCCCCTGGAATTTGAAAGTAGGGTTTTTCCTGGCTGCCGCCAGTATTTCTTCTTTCTCTGGGAATCTGAAAAATCTCACAATTACATCTCTGGGTGGTGCATCTTCTCTCAATTTGGCTCTTAAAGCTCTGTGAGCCCTTTCTAATTGAAATTTTTCATCAGCAACTTCGCCTGTAATCGCTTGAAAGAGTTGGTGCAAATAAATTTGTAGCTCATCTCTAGAGACCGATTCAGGTATCCCTTTTAGGCGTAAGTTACACCTATGACTTCGATTTTCAATGTCTTCTAACTTGTCTTGTATCTCCGTCAGTTCTTGCTGCTGTTCAGACAGTTGATGTTTAAGAGCTGTCTCATCTTCTGTAGTGCTGATTTCAGCTTCTTCTAATGTGTCTACTCTTGAGCCTAAGTCTGTGATGTCCTGTTTTATTTCTGCAAGGCTGTTAGTAATAGTATTTTGGAAGGAGTCGAATTTCTCCCATAATTTATCAAAGTTCTTATTAATGTCCTGTTTTGACACTAGTGCTCTTAGGTCAGCTTTTGTAGCGGGTATAGCTTCCTCCTCATTCAATTGTAAATCTATGTCAGAATCTGCATCGTCTTCTGTGACGGTATTGGCATTTTCTGGTGCTTTTTCTCCCCTTGCTGGTTTGAAGAATAAGGTAGCTGCTGAGGGTTTAAGCCCTTGGGAGGGTTTATTGTGCTTCCTGACCGACATGATGATAAATATGCACCCGCAAACAAGTTAGAAAAACTATGTCCAATCCCACAGACAGAAAAGATGTCACTTAGGAGAATAGATGTGTTCGTATAATAGGTTGTGTGTCAGCAGGTTATTTTTTGGGTGTAAGTTGATGCCAGTGTTTTACCGGACTCTGCTTTCCCAGTTATATGACTGTTTCTTTTCACCTACAACTGATATCAGAGTTTGAGGGCTCTTGTATGGTTCCTTATATCATCTGCAGCGTACAATAAAGATTAACAACGAAGGTATCACCAGCTGTAGTGAGGCAGTTTTGTTTACTCTGTCTGAGCTTCACATTTCATCTGTGTAGCAGCCTTGTGCAGCTTTTCTCTGCCCTCTGCATATCAATCTTAAGGTGGCTGGATTATTTTACATCAATACCTAGTGATTAAAAGACAATGTCCCACACTGAAGTATGATTGTCATATAGTATGCCTTTGGCGCCATGTTATTAAACTTTTAAACATTAGGTTTGGCAGACCCCTCTTAGTTGAGAATGGTACAGGTTGCATTCACTTCACTGAAATGCTATGTTCTTACTTGGAGAAATAAAAAACAGAGGGGCGCCTCATGTGTGGTATAGTCTGATTGAAGACATAAGAAAAAGCAACAGAATAGCCAAATGAGTACTCACATACTCCACGAGCACACTCATGTGCTGGTAGGGGCAGGCTGTAGATTTAGATGGGTGTGACAGCTCACCCTTTCAAGGATACTTCCAATACTGTAGTTCTGCAACAGGTGTAAAACAAACAGAGAGCACTATATGTGCAGACCATTAAGGATGATACATAGAAATGTGCTTTATAGTATAAAGTGGGTACTCACATACTCCCAAAGCACACCAATGTGCTGGTAGATACAGGCTGCAGATTCAGGTAGGTGTGGCAGCTCACCCAAACAAACAATCTTTTGGTATTGATGCAGTGAAAACAAAGGCAGGTTTAATGCTTCTCAGTAGCTGTGCACTTAGTAGTGATTGCAGGCAGATGGTAGGAAATGAGATCCACTCCAAAAGTAAAAATTTGCAAATATTTATTAAAAACAAAAATTTAAAAACAACACCAGGGTTGTTATACAAAGTGGATTATAGGGTCACCCAGTTGGCCCCAATGATTGCCCCAATGGGTGACCCTATAATCCACTTTGTATAACAACCCTGGTGTTGTTTTTAAATTTTTGTTTTTAATAAATATTTGCAAATTTTTACTTTTGGAGTGGATCTCATTTCCTACCATCTGCCTGCAATCACTACTAAGTGCACAGCTACTGAGAAGCATTAAACCTGCCTTTGTTTTCACTGCATCAATACCAAAAGATTGTTTGTTTGGGTGAGCTGCCACACCTACCTGAATCTGCAGCCTGTATCTACCAGCACATTGGTGTGCTTTGGGAGTATGTGAGTACCCACTTTATACTATAAAGCACATTTCTATGTATCATCCTTAATGGTCTGCACATATAGTGCTCTCTGTTTGTTTTACACCTGTTGCAGAACTACAGTATTGGAAGTATCCTTGAAAGGGTGAGCTGTCACACCCATCTAAATCTACAGCCTGCCCCTACCAGCACATGAGTGTGCTTGTGGAGTATGTGAGTACTCATTTGGCTATTCTGTTGCTTTTTCTTATGTCTTCAATCAGACTATACCACACATGAGGCGCCCCTCTGTTTTTTATTTCTCCTAGTTCTTGCCTGGATCCTCCGGTTGAGAGGAGGCAGCCGCCGCTCAGCTATCAACTTATTTGTAAAAAGAGACATTTTCTTTCCTGTATACTCCAAAAGGGATTTATATAACCTTATATTGATATATTTTTCACCTCATAAGATAACATTAGTTTGTTTAAGTTTTAAATTGTGTTTAAGTTTTAAATTGTCTTTTAGGGTTATCAATAACTACCATCTGAATTGTATACCATTCTGCGCCCCCTCCACTGTGATTTTATCACGTATTAGATATGTTCTTACTTGTGTTTTCAAAAGAGAACTTTTACTGCACACCCCTCTTGATTCATTTAGGCTTATAGTCAGCACTTAAATGCATATGTACTTTCATTTCTTAATGTTGCCTTTATTGTAGGCGAGTTCTTTCCCTTAGTAATCTGTGTGAAATATGGCCTCTCAAGCCTTACTTGGTTGTCGGACTTTCTCCTTATGTCCGCCGTGAAGTGCCGGTGTCCCTCCGTTGCGGGTCAGTTGCTGTGGTGCTTTCTATCAGCTTTTTATTAGTCGCATCCCGCTTTACCTCGTGGGCAAGATGGCGTCCGGCTACTATCCGTTATTGCTTTCGCGCTGTCAGATTCTTGTAGCGCTTTCTGTTAGCCCCTCCATCCTCCCATTGTGTGTTCCTCACACTGTCACCTTGGTCCGTAGTGGTGCTGGGGACTCGTATTGTGGTTTATTACCCCAAATTTGAGCAGTAGGTCACGGAGCTCTGCAATCACAGCTCCATCTTTGAACGGCTCCAAGCCCCGCCCCCGTATGTTCTATCTTAAAGGGACATTAAACCCAATTTTTTTCTTTCATGATTCAGATGGAGAATACCATTTAAAACAACTTTCTAATTTACTTCAATTATCTAATTTGCTTCATTCTCTTGATATTCTTTCCTGAAAAGCATATCTAGATAGGCTCACTAGCTTCTGATTGGTGGCTGCACATAGATGCCTCATGTGATTGGCTCACCCATGTGTATCACTATTTCTTTAACAAAAGATATCTAAAGAATGAAGCAAATTATATAATAGAAGTAAATAGGAATGTTGTTTAAAATTTTATTTTCTATCTGAATCATGAAAGAAATGTTTTGGGTTTAATGTCCCTTTAATCATGAAAGGCAATTGGGGGGATTCCTGTCCTTTAAATATTTGTTTTTCCAAATCTTCCAGCTGCACAGCTGCTGTGATGGGCACACTTGCCAGGGGTATAGCACGTGAGATGGGCACACTTGCCAGGGGTATAGCATGTGAGATGGGCACACTTGCCAGGTTTATAGCACGCTAGATGGGCACACTTGCCAGGGTATAGCACGTTAGATGGGCACACTTGCCAGGGGTATAGAACGTGAGATGGGCACACTTGCCAGGGGTATAGCACGTGAGATGGGCACACTTGCCAGGGGTATAGCATGTGAGATGGGCACACTTGCTAGGTTTATAGCACGTTAGATGGGCACACTTGCCAGGGTATAGCACGTTAGATGGGCACACTTGCCAGGGGTATAGCATGTGAGATGGGCACAATTGCCAGGGGTATAGCACGTTAGATGGGCACATTTGCCAGGGGTATAGCATGTGAGATGGGCACACTTGCCAGGGGTATAGCAAGTGAGATGGGCACACTTGCCAGGGGTATAGCATGTGAGATGGGCACACTTGCCAAGGGTATAGCACGTGAGATGGGCACACTTGCCAGGGGTATAGCATGTGAGATGGGCACACTTGCCAGGGGTATAGTACGTGAGATGGGCACACTTGCCAGGGGTATAGCACGTTAGATGGGCACACTTGCCAGGGGTATAGCATGTGAGATGGGCACACTTGCCAGGGGTATAGCATGTGAGATGGGCACACTTGCCAGGAGTGTAGCACGTGAGATGGGCACACTTGCCAGGGGTATAGCACGTTAGATGGGCACACTTGCCAGGGGTATAGCATGTGAGATGGGCACACTAGCCAGGGGTATAGCATGTGAGATGGGCACACTTGCCAGGGGTATAGCACGTTAGATGTGCATTGTGTACACTTGCCAGGGGTATAGCATGTGAGATGGGCACACTGACCAGGGGTATAGCGCGTGAGATGGGCACACTTGACAGGGGTATAACACGTTAGATGGGCACACTTGCCAGGGGTATAGCATGTTAGATGGGAAAACTTGCCAGGGGTATAGCATGTGAGATGGGCACACTTACCAGGAGTGTAGCACGTGAGATGGGCACACTTGCCAGGAGTGTAGCATGTTAGATGGGCACACTTGCGAGGGGTATAGCATGTGAGATGGGCACACTTGCCAGGGGTATAGCACGTGAGATGGGCACACTTGCCAGGGGTATAGCACGTTAGATGGGCACACTTGCCAGGGGTATAGCACGTGAGATGGGCACACTTGCCAGGGGTATAGCACATGAGATGGGCACACTTGCCAGGGGTATAGCACGTTAGATGGGCACACTTGCTAGGGGTATAGCATGTGAGATGGGCACACTTGCCAGGGGTATAGTATGTGAGGTGGGCACACTTGCCAGGGGTATAGCACGTTAGATGGGCACACTTGCTAGGGGTATAGCACATGAGATGGGCACACTTGCGAGGGGTATAGCATGTGAGATGGGCACACTTGCCAGGGATATAGCACGTGAGATGGGCACACTTGCCAGGGGTATAGCACGTTAGATGGGCACACTTGCCAGGGGTATAGCACGTGAGATGGGCACACTTGCCAGGGGTATAGTATGTGAGATTGGCGCACAGCTGGCATTATGTGACCATGCACCAATACTGTGATAGATGCTAATAACAATTTTTTGGTGAAATTTTTTTTGTTTTTGTTTTGTCACTTTGGTAACAGCCAGTAACTGCTAAGGCCTTGATATATAGGTATCCTGCAGTGTCTGGTTACACTCATTAGTCACTGGGGATGGTGCTGAATATTGATCATATTGACACTCTAACGATTTTAGGTTAAACCACAACTGACAATTTTTGTGTGCATAATAGACAACACCCCAGGGTGCCATTTGAGACTGAAATGAGTAAGGGTGTCCTGCAGTATAATTAGCTGAGGTTTGTGGTCTTAAAGGGACAGTAGAGTCAAAATTAAAATTTTATGATTTGAATAGAACATCAAAGTTAAACAACTTTCCAAATTACTTCTGTTATCAAATGTGCTTTGTTCTCTTGGAATCTTATTGCAGAATAAAACTAAGTAGGCTCATAGGGGCTCAGGGGTGTGCACGACTGCATGTGTCTTTAGAATTCTATGGCAGCAGTGTTTTTCCATATTATTTGTAGCTTTGTGATACGTTACAAAATACTAAAGACACGTGCAGTCGTGCACACTCCTGAGCCCCTATGCGCCTACTTAGTTTTATTCTGCAATAAGATTCCAAGAGAACAAAGCACATTTGATAACAGAAGTAATTTGGAGAGTTGTTTAATATTGATGCTCTATCTGAATCATGAACATTTAATTTAGACTTTACTGTCCCTTTAAATACAAAAATCATAAGTTATAGATATTAAAGGGACATTCCAGCCAAAAATTTAATCCACATGGATATGTATTAGCAAAATGCTTCCAATAAAAGCTATAGCTGTTTCAAAAGTGTATTTAAGTATGCTCTGTGCAACAGCATTTTAAACACAACACTTGTTTAAAGACCCTAAGGTGCTTGTATAATAGGGTAATGACTCAATTTGTTAATTGCTAATATGATACAAGCCCCACTGGATTTATAATGCTGGTGCACTGAGAATATCTAGCTATGCCTCACATGCACGTGCAGAGAAAAATGCTAACACTAAAACAGCAATAACTTTTACCAGAAGCATTTCAGCCAATACATTTATATTGCAAATAGGTTTCTATTCAAAGATGTAATTCATCCATGTGCATTTACATTAAACTATAAGCCTCACCAGCCTTGCTGGCTCCTATGTTATTCTATGCAGCTGATCTCGTTTAGCAAATCTGTGACCTAGGGTAGCACATGACCTGGTGAGGCTACTGAGACGTTAGTTAGTGAATCCCCACTTTTTGTTTTCATAATTCAGATAGAGCAGTCATTTTAAACAACTTTCTATTTGACTTCTATGATCTATGTTTTTGTTCTCTTGGTATCGTTTGTTGAGAAGCAGGGATGTATGCTTAGGAGCCAACCCATTTCTGGAGCCCTATATGGCATCAGTTTTGCAATAATGTTATCCATTTGCAAGAGCACTAGATGTTGTAATGCTCCAGATTCCTACCTAGGTATCTCCTCAAAACGGAATACCATGAGAAAAAAGCAAATCTGATAAAGGTCTTTTGTTTAACAGGCTGCACCCTGGGAGAACATCTTTGATTGTATGTTTTTCTATTGATTCCCTTCTAGCTTGCAGGCTAATGACCCTTATGCACTGTGTCTCTCTAGGGCCCCAATGAAAGTGCTACGGGGCGGCAAGATATTCTAAGGGATCCGCTGCTGAGAGGCGTTTACTATACACCCCATTGGTCGGTGATGCTGGCTTAGACAACACCCAGCATCGCCAACCATGGGCTAGTTTCTATTGGGGTGGTAAAGCGTGGAAACTAGTGGTAACATAAAAAATTTCCATAGACTTTAATGGAGATCAATGTTATTATCACCAGTTTCCACGATTTACCACCTCAATGGAAACTAGGCCCATATTGGTGATGTATAGTAAACTATCCCTTGCATATTACTGCTGTCTGCCTAACCACTAATCCTAATACCCCTAAACTGAAGTACCCCACGATCGCAAATTAGCTAACAACCTCTAAACCGCCTCATACCCAGTGGTATTATTTATCTATTAACCGCTATGCTGCCACATACCCACCGCTAGTATCTATCCACACACCCCAGATGCAAACTAACCTAACACCAAACCCTCTTCTCAAATAAAGCCCCTAAGTTAGAGATAAAAAAATAACTAAGTAAAAAATAAATAAATAAATAAACCTAAACCGCCAAATAAATTGCAAAAGTAGGGCATTGCCCTAAAGTGATTTAAACTATTTTGGGGGGGGGATTCAAAAACCCCCATCTACATCAAAGAAACCCCCCAAACCCCAAAGTAACAAAATGTAACTTAAAGGAACAGTCAAAAATAAAATGTTGTGATTCAGATAGGGCATGCAGTTTTAAACATCTTTATGGGGGGTTGATTAGGTGATTATTGTCATGTAAAAGGTGAGATATCATTGGAAGCTATGTGCACAGATATCATATTGATTATGTCATTCATATAGTGTTGTATTTTATGAACACACCTAAGTTTAATATCAGACTGTTATTTCCATGGACATTATTGGATATTGAAATGCTAAGGGACATTTGTCTACAACATCAAGGGCTTAAAGGGTTAAAAATGCAGCTTAAGAACAGCATGGTGATTCTGACCTACAGTTACCAGCTTGTTTCAGTTCAGAGGTGACAAGACAAGTTTGGGGAAAAACCAATTGGAGATCTGAGCAAACTCTCTATCAAAACAATGCCTCAAAAGAAGAAAGGATTCACAAACAAATTTTACAACCCTTACAAACAGTAAGCATCGCACAGGTGGTGTCATAAACTACAAGGCTCTGATTAAATCTCTGTTCCTATCATCAATAGCCTAAGGAACTGACTCCTACCGCCACTCATCTAATGATGTCATCTTGTTTCTGACTGAGGAATGTACACAGTGGCGGCTGGTGAATTTTTAAGATGGTGCTGCACAAGACCCCGCCCCTTTGAGAACGCCCCACCCCTCAAATAGCCCCACCCATTTGAACCAAAACCTAAACTCTTGAATCTGATTATATATATATGTACTGGTCTGATAAACACAATTTATATATATCTTACATTACATATATAATATCTTTATAACAGCAGCATGCTCTTACCTTACACCTCTTCTATTCTATTTCGATATTGCAAGTATGCGCCGAAAGAAGAGCAGTATGAGAGCGTGCTGCTGTAAAACAAAAGTGTCTGTGTCTGTGTGTAGTAGTAGTGTTTATGTGTGTGTGTGTGTGTGTATATGTGTCTGTGTGTAGTAGTAGTAGTGTTTATGTGTGTGTGTGTGTATGTGTCTGTGTGTAATAGTAGTAGTGTTTGTGAGGGAGAGAGAGAGAGACAGAGAGAGAGAAGGGAGGGAGAGAGAGAGAGAAGGGAGAGAGAGAGAGAGAAGGGAGGGAGGGAGGGAGAGGAGGGAGGGAGGGAGAGAAGGGAGAGAGGGAGAGGAGGGATGGAGAGGTGGGATGGAGAGAGAGAGGGAGAGGAGGGCAGGAGGGTGAGATTAATAAAACAACCAGTGAAGGGACACTGCATATTTTTTATTACTAAATAAAGAGATACAACAAAAAAGAAAAAAAGTGTCTGCAGCATTAGTTAAATGCAATGTCCCTGTATTTTATTTTATTTTTTTTAAATGGAGAAAGGCTATATATAATATATCTGTCACTGCACAGTCAATTTCTAGCTGGGAATCAGTACATATGGACTTTCTGCCTTAAAAGGGATTTGTGCACTAAAAAGAGGCTTGCAGCTGCATACTTATTTATATATATATATATATATATATATATATATATATATATATATATATATATATTATGCTGCATGCAAGCCTTTTTTAGTGCAAATCCCTTTTAAGGCAGAAAGTCCATATGTACTGATTCCCAGCTAGAAATTGACTCTGCCGCGGTATACAAACCTTACCACAGACAGATGTTTGTGTAATAGCAGGTACTTTAAGGGCTACTATCCATCGGCTATGTATTTAAATATGCCCCACAACAAGACACGGCTTATCAAACAGGAAGGAGAGTAAGTAACTAACTTGCTATTGCCACTCAGCGGTCCAAGAGCTTAACTAGTACGGTACGGCTCTATCAAAGTGCAGGGTCTTGTTAATAATATTACCTTCACGGTGAAGGCTTCACCTCAACATTCTGGACTGGTACTGACTGTGTACTTTATGCACGCGCACGCCGCCACAACATCATCATGCTGCCATGAATTGGCACAGCGGTCTCACTCACAGAAGTCAGGTATGTAATCACAGTCACACTGGAAGTCGCAGCGCTATAAGAAAAAAATAAATGGCTCCTGGTCCCGCCTCCAGCAAAAAGAAGAAGACAAAGTAGAAACTATTTAAAATTAAAATGAAGCGTTTATTCAAGTACAGTCTGTACTTGAATAAACGCTTCATTTTAACTGTATATAGTTTCTTCTTCTCTTTGCTGGAGCCTGGAGGTGGGACCGGGAGCCACTTATTTTTTTCTTAAAGCGCTGCGACTTTCAGTGTGACTGTGATTACATTAGAGACGAGTCTAGACAATAAAAGCATTGGTGTCAGTGGGGGACACACACTTACCAAATTAATATGTGTCTACAGTCTCAGTCTCTTCAATTCAGTGTCAATTTAGCGCGCCTGGCCCGGGATAATCTATCATCCGATCCTTATGTATCTGGGATTGTGAATGGTGCTTTCCGCCCTCACGTTGTGTAGTTACGGCATAACTGTTACGCCCCTGCCTCCTCTCCTCCCACACAGCTCAGCTCTTAGTGTGCGAGTGTCACGTGACAGCTGGCTCCCGCACACTAAGAGCTGTGCGAACAGGAAGGCTATGGGCTGGCCTGTAGGTGGCACTGCAGTCAATGCAGTTTTAAAGTGGAAAGTGCTTTTGCCTATACTTCTATGTATCGCACTGCACAGCATGTGCGATACATAGAAGTATAGGCAAAACAGCCCTTTCCACTTTCAGGTTTCAGGCTCAGCCTAATAGTAATATGCATGATGATAGTACACTGCACAAGACAGCACACAGGAAAATAATACATTTATTAATAAATATAATATAAAATAATAAAAATAAAAAATAAAAATAAAATTTTCCATAATTTTTTTTTTCTCATTTTTTTTTCACTGCTCATTCCCCCCCCTCCTCTGCCCCCTGGGGGTTCACGTGCGACAGTGCACATATGGAGGAGCCTCCACTGAATGTACAGCTGAGTGGGGGCTGGGCTGTGTGAGAGAATGAATGACTATATATAAGTTAGTAAGTTGCCATTGTATGTAGGCTAAGCTCTCTTCTCACTCACCTCTTCCCTTCCATCTCTCTCTCCTCCTTCCCTTTCCTTCCCTTACATTAGTCAGTAACATGTTTCTATGTAAATACTTATTTTCTGTATAATAAAAGAAATAATTTCATCAAGCAGCATCCGGATTTCCTAAGATAAAGATAATGTTACGGTAGGCCTGGTACCCTAAATGAGTACCTCCGTCAGAACTCTTCCCTTGTCCTGGACATCCCTTTATCCAGAGCAATAGCTCCTGGTATCTCCCTTTGACCGCAGTCTAAAGTTATGTAGGGGAACAGAGCTGAGACACCACTCAGTTTTCTGAACACAAAAATGAACACTTTATTTGAAAGTAGCACACAGATTTATACACCCTGGCATTCCAGAGTCACAGAGCTTCAGATTACATAGGGAATTGGTTAAACAGCAAAGCAAACATATGAACAATACATCAAACCTCTAACAATTGTCTATTCACAGGTAAAACAGATTAACATATCAAGTTAATTAACTGGGGAAGAAAGTTTACTCAGACAATCTGATGTTGGGCAGTTTAGTTAACATAATCACACAGGGACACAATCAGTTTACCCAGACAGACTCCTGAGACACAATCAGATCAGAAACATAAAAAAATACATCTTATTACAGAATACAAGAACAGCTCTTATTAACTATTAAGTCCTTTATGCCCCCTTGGTTTATAGAGTCACAATTGCTCCCACAAGGGGCACTCACACCCTGTACCATTCCTGTATTTATGGATACAGGGTGACATGGACATAAGACAGAGTTATGAAAGTACATGGGGTGTCTAGCATATAAAATTCCCCATTTCCATGCAGTTTCTGGGTATCTTTGAGTCCATGTACCTCCAGCCCAAAGAATGTTCCATAACGGACCCTCAGATCTTGGTGAATCATGTCACATAGTTCCAGGACAGAGGGGTCTGTCACATGGCTCCCTCCTTGTGGGACACTCCGGCAGACCCGGCTTGACCCGTTGGCGGGTCAACTTGGGGGTGACCGGACTAGGAGGTGGTTGGAGTGTCAGTTTGCCGGGACAATCCATCTGCATTCCCGTTCTGCTTACTGGGCCGGTAGCTGATGGTGAAGTTATAGGGTTGGAGGGCTAAACTCCACCGCAGCAATCTACCATTGTCCCCTGAGACCCGGTTAAGCCAGACTAAGGGATTGTGGTCCGTTATGAGAGAGAATTCCTGTCCGTATAAGTAAGGGCTCAACTTATTCAGTGCCCAGACCAGGGCTAAACATTATTTCTCCACTGCCGCATAACTTACTTCTCGAGGTAACAACTTTCTGCTTAAGTATGCGACAGGGTGCTCTCCTCCATCCTCCCCGACTTGGCTCAGCACAGCCCCCAGTCCATACATGGAAGCATCTGGGTCTCAGCAGCAGGTGGGTTGGTCTCTGCGGCACGGGTCTGGGCACGGGTAGTCACAGGGTTAACATCAGCGGGACCTATCGGAGCGTAGGAAGAAACAAGGAGAGGCCACACATGTCTAGCGCCCACTCCCCAATCCAAATGTACCGGGCAACAGGTAGGCAGAACACATCGCCCCCTGTGTCTCTGGTGTGCTGGTTCTTGGACACCAAGTTCTTTTGGAGCAAGGTCATGGTAGCACCAGTATCTCGAAGACCACTGACCTCCCTCCCGTTCACTTTAACCAGTTGCCGGTGCTGTTGTTGGTTATCCCAGTGGGCAGCTTGCATGGAGTCTGCTTCATGTAGGATGCCCCAGCATTCTTCCTCCTCTACGCAGTGGGCAGAAGGCTGAGGGTTACGTGGGTTTCCGCCGGTGGGTCTCCTCCAGGACTGTGCTTGGTTCACTGGGTTTAGTGGACACTCTGGTCTTTTGTGCCCTAGTTGCTTACATCAAAAGCACTGAATGGGCTGCGAGTAGTCCCATGAGTTGAACCGGGCTGGCTGAGGATAGTTCGTGGCTGGAAGTGGTGCTGTAGAGCGGTGCACCGGGGGTTGGTAACCGGTAGCTGCTGGGGTGACTGTGGGTCGGTACTCCACCCTGGCAGGGGTCTTAGTGGTTGCAGTGTCCAGTTTGCGGGCATCCGTATACTCATCTGCCAGGCGAGCAGCTTCATGCAGTGTGGAGGGTTTACGGTCCCGAACCCACTCTCTAACTCCTGCGGATAACTTGTCGAAGCAATGTTCCAACAGGAATAGCTGCAGCACCTCTTCCCCAGATACGGCTTGGCACCCCGCCATCCAGTGAGCTGCTGTGCGGTGCACCCTACATGCCCACTCGACGTAGGAATCTTCAGCTAGTTTAACAGTGTCTCTGAACTGCCTCCTGTATGCCTCCGGTGTAACCGCATACCTGGAGAGCCGAGCCTCTTTTACAGCATTATAATCCCCGACTTCCTCATCCGGAATGGCCCGAAAAGCCTCGCTAGCCCGGCCGGATAATTTTCCGGATAATATTGTGACCCAGTCCTCTGCAGGTACCTTGTGTAGTGCACATTGCCTCTCTAAATCCGCAAGATGCCCATCAATCTCTCCTTCTGTTTCAATGAAGTTTTTAAAAGCTGCAAAATGTAGTTTTCTCTTTTCCACTGGAGTTGCTGTGACTTGGGCTGCTGCAGCGCCTCTTTGGCGAAGTAGGTTGGCCTCCACAGCTGCTATGACCCAGTCGATAATTTCTGTAGTCGAGTTGGGGCCTTAATGTGCCAGTCTTATTTTAACCACCCGGTCAAAGCTTGCTTCTTCGGGGGTTCTGTCTGATATGCTGGGCCCATTGGTTCCTTTGGTCCCTGGTACTCCATCCATCTCGATTAGTATTGTAATAATCTCCCTCTTCCTGAGGTTACTGGCTTGTCGACCCCGTTGTTCTAGCAGGTCTTTAAGGGTAGCTCTTTTCAGCCTTTCATACGGTACTCCCATTAGGTCCGGATGTGTAGTTGCTCTCCTGGGCGATGAGGACTATCCCACCACTGCCACCAGTTGTTATGGTAGGCCTGGTATCCCAAATGAGTACCTCCGTCAGAACTCTTCCCTTGTCCTGGACATCCCTTTATCCAGAGCAATAGCTCCTGGTATCTCCCTTTGACCGCAGTCTAAAGTTATGTAGGGGAACCGTTTTCTGTCACAGATAATATTAGTGAGGAAACAGTAACTAAAAAGTTAGCAGATTCTACATATAGGAAGATATTGATATCAATTTTTACTGCTGCATGATACAACATTGTAGACAACACTGAAATGGGTGATGTCAACCCCCTTCCTGTTGTCAGAGACACATTACAAGCCTGGCATGTTCCAATACATATGAAAGAAAGTATGTTTACTCAGACCTCCTGCTGTTCAGAGTTTCACTAGACAGGACTTCTAAAGAACAAACATTTGTCCCAAACTGTCTGTGTTCAATACCTTTGCTCAGATAAAAATCTATAACTTAAATAATTGCCCTAATAAAGGTCCAAATAGATAATGACCCCATTCAAGGATAACAGTTGCTCAGTCTGAGGTGACATTTGAAGCTAGCTGAATCTCAGGGAATGTAGGAATAACAGTTGGGTGATATACAAATGGGAGTTCCTCTGAAAATCCAATACACAAAATGATGTCTGGAAGAGACACTTTTATTATTATTATTATTGGTTATTTGTAGAGCGCCAACAGATTCCGCAGCGCTATTAACAAAGGCGGAGTACAAAAAACAGTTATAGGAATCAAATGGGTAGAGGGCCCTGCCAAGAGTTGCACTGTTGTAGTCAGCTCTTGAGAAGGTGATCAATAAACAGCTGGACTCTTAAGCTTACATGCTAGGGGGGTTCAGGGGATAGCAATGGAGGAGAGGAGCTGGTATAAAGAAAGGTTAACGTAGGTTGTATGCATCCCTGAACAGTAGAGTCTTTAGGGAGCACTTGAAGCTTTTAAAACTAGAAGAGAGTCTTGTGGAGAGAGGCAGAGAGTTCCACAAGATGGGAGCCAGTCTGGAGAAGTCATGTAAACGGGAGTGTGATGAGGTGACAAGAGAGGAGGAGAGGAGGAGGAGGTCGTGAGCAGAGCGAAGGGGACGGGAGGGAGAGTATCTGGAGACAAGGTCTGAGATATAGGGGGGAGCAGTGCAGTTGAGGGCTTTGTATGTCAGAGTGAGAATTTTGTGTTTGATCCTAGAGGCAAGAGGAAGCCAGTGAAGGGATTGGCAGAGAGGTGCAGCAGATGAAGAGCGACGTGTAAGGAAGATGAGTCTGGCAGAGGCATTCATTAAGGATTGTAAAGGAGCTAGGCGGTAGGTGGGGAGACCAGAGAGGACAGAGTTGCAGTAATCGAGGCGGGAGAGGATGAGAGAGTGGATTAAAATCTTAGTTGTGTCTTGTGTAAGGAAGTGTCTAATTTTAGAGATGTTTTTAAGGTGGAAGCGGCAGGCTTTAGCCAAAGACTGAATGTGAGGAGTGAAAGAAAGATCTGAGTCAAATGTGACCCCGAGACATCGGGCATGCGGGGTAGGGGTAATGATGGAGTTGTCGACAGTTATAGAGAGATTGGGGGTGGAGAGTTTAGAAGAAGGGGGGAAAATAAGGAGCTCAGTTTTGGAGAGATTTAGCTTGAGGTAGTGAGAAGACATCCAGTTGAAGATGTGAGAAAGACAGCGACACGGGTTAGCAAGGAAGGAGAAAGGTCTGGTGCAGAGAAGTAGATTTGGGTGTCGTCGGCATACAAATGATATTGTAAACCATGGGACTTTATTAGGGAACCTAGCGATGACGTGTAGATTGAGAAGAGAAGGGGACCGAGGACAGAGCCTTGCGGTACTCCAACAGAAAGTGGTGACGGGGCAGAGGAGGCCCCAGAGAAGGCTACACTAAAGGTACGGTTTGACAGGTAGGAAGAGAGCCATGAGAGGGCTGTGTCACATATGCCGAAGGATTTGGAGCAAGAGAGGGTGGTCAACAGTGTCAAAGGCTGCGGACAGATCAAGGAGAATAAGCAGAGAGAAGTGGCCTTTTGATTTAGCTGTAAGTAGGTCATTGGTAACCTTAACAATTGCTGTTTCTGTGGAGTGATGGGGATGCAATCCAGATTGCAATGGGTCAAGGAGGGAGTTTATTGTAAGGAAATGGGATAGGCGTGCATAAGCTAGTTTTTCGAGAAGCTTTGATGCAAGAGGGAGGTGGGAAATAGGGCGGTAGTTGGATGGGGAGATAGGATCAAGGGAAGGTTTTTTGAGGATAGGTGTGACCAGTGCATGTTTCAGCAATGAGGGAAATATACTGGTGCTGAAGTAGAGGTTGAAAGAGTGTGTGAGTATAGGGGTAAGGGTGGCAGAGAGGAAGGGGAGTAGCTGTGAGGGGATAGGGTCAAGGGGACAGGTAGTGAGGTGAGAGCGCAGTATAAGTGCCGAAACTTCTTCCTCAGTAACAGGGAGAATGAGCTAAGTTTAAGGTTATGTGGGTTGTGGTTGATTGAGAGCATTTGAGGGGGTGAGAGAATGGAATTATGTTGAGAGCTGATTTCATTTCTGATGGAGTTTATTTTGTTATTGAAGTGGTTGGCAAAGTCTTGAGCTGACAGAGACGTTGTATTAGGAGGAGGGGGAGGGATGAGAAGAGTATTGAAAGTGGAGAACAAACATTTTGGGTTTGAAGAAAGATTAGAGATAAGAGTAGAGAAGTAGTGTTGCTTATGGAAAGTAAGGGCAGAGTAGTAGGAGTTCAAGATAAATTTGTAGTGTTGAAAATCAACTGAACTCCTAGATTTTCTCCAGTGCCGCTCAGCAGTACAGGAACATCTTCATATGTATCGTGTCAGAGGAGTATGCCAGGGCTGAGGATGAGTGTTTGATTTCCGAGCTATGGTAAGAGGGGCGAGATTGTCAAGGACGGATGTAAGGGTGGAATTATAGTGGCAGATAGATTGGTCAGGGCATGAAAAGGAGTTTAAGGATGAGAGGAGAGGTTTGAGGGAATTAGAGAGCTGTTGTTGATCTAATGACGTAATGCTTCTGTGAAGTTTGGTGTGAGGAGCAGAAGGAGGGAGAGTTGTAGGGAGGGATGATATGTTGCAAGTAAGGAGATTGTGGTCAGAAAGAGGAAAGGGGGAGTTTGTGAAGTTTGAGAGGGTGCATAGATAGCTAAAGATCAGGTCAAGGGAGTGACCATCTTTGTGAGTGGGAGAATCAGTCCATTGTGACAAACCAAAAGAGGAAGTGAGTTGCAGAAGTTGTTTTGCAGAGGAGGCAGTGGGATAGTCAAGAGGGATGTTGAAGTCACCAAGAATGAGGGAAGGGGTGTCTGAGGAGGCAGGAGGGCAGTATATGACTGCGACACGTATAGAAAGAGGAGAGAATAAGTGAATCATGTGGGTTTCGAATGAGGAAAATTTGAGGGAAGAGATGGGATGTATTTGTTGAAAGGTGCAACGAGAGGAAAGTAAAATACCTACACCACCTCCTTGTCTGTTACCAGACCTAGGAGTGTGGCTGAAGTGGAGACCCCCATGTGACAGAGCAGCAGTGGATGCTGTGTCTAGGGGAGAGAGTCAGGTTTCTGTAAGGGCCAGAAGGTTGAGGGAGTGGGAGATAAAGAGGTCATGTATAGAAGTGAGTTTGTTGCAAACAGAAAGAGAGTTCCAAAGTGCACAAGTGAAAGGGGAAGTGGCTTTTGATGCAAGAGGAATGTGAGTAAGGTTGTCAGAGTTTTGTTTTTTGAGTCTGTGGGATGGTACATATGGATGTGCACGGCTAGGCAGTTGTTGGGGACCAGGATTAGGGGAGATGTCACCAGCAGTTAGTAGAAGCAAGAGGGAGAGTGACATAAGATGAGATACAGATTTGCAGTAGTGAGACTGCTTTTGAGACAATGTGCAGGGGGGAGAGAGAGTGTTTAGGAATAGGTAGAGTTCATGAGTTCAAAAGTAATGTGAGTTTAAGAGAGATGGGCTAATGAATAGTGCAGGTGGAGAGGGAGAAGGAGTAATTGAATAAAGTAGTTTGTTAGAGAGACAAAAGGCAGCAAAAAGGAATAAGAAGATATTAGGCATTTTTACAAAAGAGGGAACCAGTTAAACACATAAGACACAATATTACAGTAGCAATTGCATTTGAAAACAGTAAGGTATATCAAACATAATATTACAAAAGTACTTGCCTTGTGTCTTGCCCCTTGCCCAATCCTTGTTCAATTCTTGTATAATTCTATTGCTAGTGAATCACTTATAAAATGTTCACTTTGAAAATGCGAACATATGTTGTTATAGCAATGCACAGGCCAGACTGGTGCGAAATATATGCAGGGAGGGCAGTCAGCTGAGTCCACTAAATTTAGTTGATTGCTAATCAAAGACAATTGGAAAGGCCAATTGGAAAGTTAGATTCTGGTCTGGTCAGGGTGAGATGTTAAGTAAACAGACAATAAAATTTGGAGGAGGTTAAAACTATGTAATAAGACAGCTATACATTTTAGAATAATAGCAAGTATTGATAAGGATTGAACATCACATGGCAATTAAATGAACATTAGAAATAACACATTGGATAACAGTACAACAGATGTAGAACTAAATTAACAACCTAAAATCATTTGCTCTATGTAAATATTCATGTACCAGAAGAGAGTTACAGGAGAGTAAAAACACCAGAGAGCAGTGAATAGTTGCAGATTGACAGGGTCTCTATTCACATACCAGAAGAGAGTTACAGGAGAGTAAAAAACACCAGAGAGCAGTGAATAGTTGCAGATTGACAGGGTCTCTATTCACATACCAGAAGAGAGTTACAGGAGAGTAAAAAACACCAGAGTGCAGTGAATAGTCTGCAGATTGACAGGGTCTCTATTCACGTACCAGAAGAGAGTTACAAGAGAGTAAAAAACACCAGAGAGCAGTGAATAGTTGCAGATTGACAGGGTCTCTATTCACGTACCAGAAGAGAGTTACAGGAGAGTAAAAAACACCAGAGAGCAGTGAATAGTTTGCAGATTGACAGGGTCTCTATTCACGTACCAGAAGAGAGTTACAGGAGAGTAAAAAACACCAGAGAGCAGTGAATAGTTGCAGATTGACAGGGTCTCTATTCACGTACCAGAAGAGAGTTACAGGAGAGTAAAAACACCAGAGAGCAGTGAATAGTTGCAGATTGGCAGGGTCTCTATTCACGTACCAGAAGAGAGTTACAGGAGAGTAAAAAACACCAGAGAGCAGTGAATAGTTGCAGATTGACAGGGTCTCTATTCACGTACCAGAAGAGAGTTACAGGAGAGTAAAAAACACCAGAGAGCAGTGAATAGTTGCAGATTGACAGGGTCTCTATTCACGTACCAGAAGAGAGTTACAGGAGAGTAAAAACCACCAGAGAGCAGTGAATAGTTGCAGATTGACAGGGTCTCTATTCACGTACCTGAAAGCAGAGGAGAGAGAATAGTGCGGTGGAGCAGGGGTAATGTAGGTTAGCCATTATGTTGATATAGGCGTTTAGGCAGAGTTAGCGAGGTGTGCTAGTGGGAGTAGCCTGCACTTTACTTTTGGACACATCGACAAAAGATTGATATGTTCAAAGCAGCAAAGTGCAGGTTGCGAGGAGGGTAGCAGCCATGTTTCTCTCGCTAGCTATCTGCTGCAGAGACTACATCGTCTTTGCTCATTTTAGTTTTAGTGAGCACACTGTCTGTGTCGTGTAGGCACACTTTGAATTGGGGCCCCCCTCCACAGAAAAATGCAGACGAGTGGTAATGTCAGCGGTGACGTCACACTCCCATTGACTTCTATGGGAGAGACATCGCCACTCGCCGGCATTGCTTTGCCATCTAAGCAGTTTCCCCAACAGCCTATTGATGTTTTGAACATCAGTGCCTAGGGGAGATGAGGGCAAGCAGATGTGACCACAGTGACAGGGTCTATATAGGAATGTTAGTCTGTGAATAATCACATGGTATCTGAGGGCAGGACTCTAATTCTGGATAGGACCAGACTAATATACTGCAGGGAAGTTCTCTTTTGTGCAGGGTACAAGTAGGCTAAAACAGGCTACACTCTGGGAGGGCACCATCCTATAGGCAAAGCTATTGTAGTTCATTCCTAGCTCACTAAATCATAGCATTGTTTTGCAGTCTAGTACATTTTACCCAGTATGTTAATTTGAGGTTTATGGATTGGAGTTGTAATAAAATCATTGGATAATACAGAATCTTGTGTGGCACACACAGCATCGATATGTATTATTTGTAAATAATTATTATTCATATAGCTCATATGTCCTTGTTTCATTAGCGTCACAGCAAGGTCAGGTGACAGTAGGTGTAATGTTTATAGCAGTGATACATATCACAAACCCCAGCTGACATTCTGTGCCTCGGTAATCAGGAGCAGTCCCCTCTCTGCTGGTTCTGCTCAGATGATGACTATGATGTATTTGACCCATCTTATGAAACAGCCATTACTGATGTTAGTGATAATGTGATCAGTTGCAATTAGCATTCCTGTTGTTTAGGATCACAGCAAATATTCTGCATCCACTGGATCTGTGTCCAATAAAGTCACCTCACGATGTATTGAACTACTGGGTCTCGTTCCTTCACATTTATCAGCAGTTATTTGTGCAGTAGATCTTTACTCCATGTGAGGATGTGACAATCATGATTAACCAACCCTCCACCAGTCACTTGTTTGGCAAAGAAAGGGTTTGCAAACCTTGTGGTCCATCAACTGTAACAGGTTGTTTATGGTCCTTCCAACCTGGTATTGGGTTTTGAAAATGCATTAGGTTTAATGATGTGCCTTTTCCTGGCTTCAAAAGGGATTAATGTGTCAATAAAGCATTTGTGTCTGTTTTCACCCAGGGGTATTAAAACTAACTCTTCCCCCAAACCCTTGCATTTCCTTCTCTTAGACAGTTCTGAAAAGGAATTGTAAATTGCAGATACCTACAACAGAAGATTAAAAGAAAAATTAACCCTTTACACCTTAGAAATATGAGGTCTTCATGACAGAGGGTAAGTTACTATTTGTATTTCCCTGTGGTAGAGGTTGCTAACTGGGGGCGTGGCTTATAGCCGTTATTGTCTATGTTGCAGTTACTAAGTTAGATGTGTTGTGCAAGCTGTATACTTCTATGCTCTGCAATAAAATAGCGTTGTACCTTCTATGCTGTGTCCTGCATCTCATGACATGGTGTCAGAAGTTCTTGCCTGCGCTTCTGTTTCCTGATTAATGACGATGTCGAAGTTTACCCCACCTGAGCCTTTTGATTTTTCTCAGTCTGCAGCTTGGCCCACATGGCATCAGCGGTTTCAACGCTTCAGGATTGCTTCCATGCTGGACAAGGAGAGTGGTGAAGTACAAGTTAATTCTCTTTTATACTATATGGGGAAATATGTGGAGCCGGTGTTTAATGCCTTTAAAGTCCAAAAAGGGGAAGAGTTTGACTTTGAAATAGTTATGAACAAACTCAGTACTCACTTTGTGCCCAAAAGAAATGTGATTCATGAGAGGGCTTGTTTTCATAAACGTGCTCAGCATGTGGGCAAATCTGTGGAGTCATTTGTGCACAGCCTGTATGAACTAGCTGAATTCTGTGAGTTTGGTGTTGCTAAAGAAGAGCAAATCAGAGACAGACTAGACATAGGAATTGCAGATGCTGAGGTCTCACTGAAGCTACAGTTGTAGGCTGAATTAACGTTAGATGGGGCTATTAGGATGGCCCGCCAGAGTTAACTGGTGAAAAAGCAAAGTGCTGATCTGAGGTCTGAGAGCATTGTGGATGAAGTGCAGCAGTTCAGGAGAGCTGCAGGTGAAAGGAACAGTGTGAAGGTAGACCAAGGGCAACTGATAGGCCCAGAAGCGGATGGGCGCAGCAGGCTCGCTGCACGCTGTGTAACTCTACCCATGATCAGAGTGTCGTATGCCCTGCTAAAGACAAAAGATGTAGAAAATGTAACCGAATGGGCCATTTTGAAGTGGAGTGTAAAACTGAATAAAATAAGAAGCTGCAGGTGGATAATGACCAGGAGGGTCAAGAAGTGTCCTTTGTGGGGTCTGTTGTTGAATATTCTAGTTCAGACGAAAATTGGTGGGTTACCCTTACTGTAATGGGAGTCAAAGTTGCCTTCAAGACACTGGAGCAGACATCACTGTTATGTCCCTTGCAGCATTCATAAAACTGCCTCTGTGGCGAAAGTTACAATAAAAGTTCATAGTCCTGGTGGCCACATCGATTGTGCAGGGAAATTTCTTGCCAGCTGTGAGTACAAGCAGAGGAAATTCACCATGTAGGTACATGTGATTAGAGGTCAGTGTGTTAACAACCTATTAAGTAGGAAAGCAGCCTGTGGATTGGGCCTTGTCGCCAGAGTGAATGAGATTTCAGAAGACATGTTTGGTGAATTGGGCCTACTGAATTTCAACCCAGTCCGTACATCACGTAAAAGTGATGCAGTCCCATACAGCATTACCACTCCTCGTAGAATTCTGTTCCCACTCATGCCTCAAGTGGAGAAGGAACTTCTGCATAAGAAGAATATGGGAGTTATTGAAGAGGTTGTTGAAGCAACTGACTGGTGTGCCCCCATTGTGCCTGTTGCGAAGAAAAACAGGAAAGTATGCATCTGGGTAGAGACTTGAAGACATAGCTCCGAAACTTGCTGGGGCAAAGTTCTTCTCTACAATGGATGCTTCCAGCAGCTTCTGGCAGATACCTCTAGATCCACAATGCCGCAAACTGACTACCTTCATTACACCGGTAAGCTGGTTTTGCTTCTGCAAACTCTGGGATATCCTCTGCTCCTGAAATCCTTCAAAGAGAGATGAGTTCCCTCTTAAGGGACCACGAGGGCACGGCAGTCGTCATGGATGATATTTTAGTGTATGGGTCTACATTGGAAGAACATGATCATTGATTGAGCTGTGTGCTGCAGACCATTAGAGAGTTTGGTCTGAAATTAAATAAAGAGAAATGCCATTTTAGAAAATCTGAGTTATGTTAATTTGGGCATATCATCAATGGAGATGACATCAAGCTGGACCCTGATAAAATCCTTGCTATTGAACAGATGAAAAGTCCTTCTAATGTGCACAAGCTGAGACAAATATTGGGCCTTGTGAATTATGTGGGCAGGTTCCTTCCAGATTTATCCACAGTACTACACCCTATCACAGAGTTGTTGAAGAAGGATGTTGCCTGGGTCTGGGGTCCTTCAAAGGAAGAAGATTGTGTACTAGTCAAGTCCTTGCTATGGTCTGCCCCAGTATTAGGATGCTATGACCCTTCTAAAAAGACTGTGGTTAGTGCTGATGCAAGCAGTTATGGGCTAGGGGCTGCCCTCCTGAAGCTGAATGAGAACAAACTACAGCCCATCGCCTACTGTTCCTGTACACCGACGGCTGCTGAGTAGAAATACACCCAAATTAAAAAGAGTGCCTGGCTGCAGTTTGGGCTTGTGAGTGCTTCCAGCATTACTTAGTGGGTTTAGAGAAATTTAGTCTGGAGAATGACCATAAACCTCTAGTCCCTTTAATCAACTCCTATGATATTGACAAAACACCTCTAAGATGCCAGAGTCTTCTGATGAGGCTGCTCAGGTTCAACGTTCAGGCAGTGTGTGTGCTGGGGAAACAACTGGTAGTGGCAGATACACTTTCCAGGCTCCCGCTGGCTGCTGCTGAAGAATCTTCAACGGAATCAGATGTGAAAGTGCATGTGGATTTAGTTCTGTCATCCAAATCAATTTCTTCAGGGAAGCTAGAGCAAATAAGAAATGAGACACTTTTAGATACAGACCTTCAAGAAGCTATTAAGTACATAAACGTAGGTTGGCCCGAGAGCCGGGCAGCCTGTGTCTTTAAGTTCTTACCAGTCAGAGAGGTCGCAGCTCATGGGGCTGGATGGTTTAGTGCCTGTTCCAGGACTGCATTGTTATTCCTGTTAGCATGCGGCAGGAGATTTTAAGCAGGATTCATGATGGCCACTTGGGCATTACAAAGTGCAGAGAAAGGGCAGCTATGGCAGTATGGTGGCCTGGGATCAGTTCTGACATTGCAAGCCATGTGTCAAAATGTGCCTTTTGCCGGGAACGCTGGCCTACTCAGAGAAGGGAGCCCTTGATTTCTACTCCGCTGCCTGCAGGCCCATGGCAGAAAAATAGCTGCTGATTTGTGCGAACTGCACATGAAAAAGTACCTAGTCGTGATTGACTACTATTCCAGGTATTTGGAGATTGCACCCTTGAATGAGATCATCAGTCAAGCCGTTATCACTCGTCTCAAGACCTTGTTTACCCGGTGGGGCACACCAATGGAGTTAAAGAGTGATAACAGAATGCAGTTTGCTTCCAGGGAGTTCAGTTCTTTCAGCAGTGAATATGATTTTGTCAATTCTACGTCAAGTCCACATTACCCACAGGCCAATGGAATGGCTGAAAGGGCAGTTCAAACAACAAAGTTCATTTTGAAGCAATCTGAGCCGTACCTAGCCTATAGGGAGACCCCCATTTAAGCCACGGGTTTTAGCTCGACTCAGCTGATGCTAGGACATCAGATTTGCACCACTTTACCCTCTGTAGGTGTCTTCCAGCCAACTAGCTCTGTTCCTTGGGACGGGGTCCTTAGGAGGGATCAAGAGGCTAAAAGGGGTTATCGATTCTACACTATGTGAGGCCCTTGCAGGAGCTTAATGTGGGGCAAAGTGTCAGAATGGATGATGAGAAGAAATGGAAGACACCTGCTATGGTAATTGGACGCTCTCCAGAACCAAGGTCTTATGTAGCCCTTACTGATGGAGGGACAGTCACACGTCAAAATAGAAGACATCTTCAGCCAGTACCACTGAGTTTGGGACTGGATGCCTTAGAGCTACCGCCAGTGAGATCCCCTGTTTTAAGAGGGGTGCCTTCCTCTCAGCAAGATCACAGTTGGTATACTTCTTTGCTTCCAGCAGACTCTCAATCACCTTCTTCAGTATCAGAGGACAGTTCATGTAAAATGATGTCAAGTGGAAGAGTGGTGAAACTTCCAGCCCGAGGATTAGCTCTAATTAGAGAAATGACCGGAAGAATGGGCAGAATAATCCCATGGTCACTTTGGACTAGGGTAGTCTACCCCAATGTTTAAGTCAGGATTGTATTTCTTGTTGTTCATATAAATTCTCTTTAACTTGTTATTTATTATACACTAAACAAAACTATTTTTGTATGCTTCTTGTATACCTTGTTATTTGATGTACTCTTAAAAAAAAGTATGCTTTGAAAAAGGGGAAGATGTGATAATAGTGGGAGGTGACGTCACCGGATGGGGGCAAGGATTATAGCCGTTATTGTCTATGTTGCAGTTACTAAGTTAGATGTGTTGTGCAAGCTGTATACTTCTATGCTCTGCAATAAAATAGTGTTTTACCTTCTATGCTGTGTCCTGCATCTCATGACACTAACAACTCTAGAAGTTGGGTCACTGACTCATATCCCTAATGGAAGGGTGACAGCTGCTCCAGTAACTAAGGGTGAGATGCCAATATGGCATCAGGACAGGAGTGATACAGATCTGATTTCTATGAAAAAAACATAAAGTCTAGTTGCTCTAAAATATAGGTGATATTTTGACACCTCTGGTGAGGTAATGGTGGTCTTTATCTAGATAAAGAATAGGAATCTGGCATCTCTATTAATGATATAGGTCTGTTACTTCTTATGCAGAAATGACTGGGGTATGTGATAGCAACCTGTATCTAAGAGACAGACCATGGTAGGGTAAAGCTAAAGAAGACAGCCTGTGATCTTTAGGACAAAGTTTAAAATCAAATCCCCATTAGAGAGAACATAGTCAGGAGCCTGAAGTGGTGAATCTGGCAGATAAAGCTTAGAATTTGCATTATGGCACAGTGCGGAAATGGCAGCAGTTTGGTATCCCTAGAGGAATTATAAATATATGGGAGGCAGAAGTTACACTCACTTTCCCCAAAGAAAAATAACCACCTGCTGCTACTATGGCAGAGATACTCCAGGACCTGTAGAAAATATACTTATGTCTGGCTCTAGAAAAAAAAGTGAGAGTCTGGTGCATGTAACAGAATGGATGAGAGCTTCACTGGCAGTAATATGAGTCCTGGCATCTAGAGCTCTAGGCCACAAGAAAAAACACATTAATGCTAAACCAATGCAACTGTAGTATTATTATTAGTATTATTAATAGTAATAATAAAACACAGCACTATACAGTGGTACATTTGATACATGGGACAGTGGCAACACACACACAAATGTGAAGATATCTAACAGAAGGTGACAACATTTGATGAAAACAGATAAGTCTGACTAAGAAAGCGTGACTAATATACATTAGGGTAGATTTGTGTCACTATAGCAGAGGGTAAAGTATGTGGGAAGAAAGCAAGGAAATAATTTCTCTCTTCATTCTCTAATAAAGGTAGCTAGCAATGAGTGGGTGTAAAATGTGCTTACGTGCAGTAGAGATGGGAATTGTGTAAAATGAAGCCTATAGGGGCTTAGAAATCATTAGGATGTGCTGTGGGAGGAAACATTTCAGCTTTATTAAGTCTTCTGATCAAACATTTGTGGAAGTTGTAGGTGATTCTATGAAAGCAAAGCAATTAGTGGTGGATGGGATAACGGAAGGGAGGGAAATGCTTCAGGTAAAATGAGGGTTTAAATAAACAGGGATTTTGTGCAGAGAAAAGGAAACAAAATCAGAACATGAAACTCTGTTCCATATATCCAGATGAGCTGTAATCTATTGCCCAGTGCTCACAGGGTGTTGGCATAGTATGAAGAAGAGGGAATATAACACAAACAGATCTAGCATAGTCAGCAGGATGGCACCAGCTGTGTATGTTATCTAATAGTAAATGAGATGATGGACTAGTATACCTACAGAAGGTAACATAAAGTGTTAATAATAATGTGTAAAAACAGTGGTGCAAGTAAAATAACACAAGGGGCTAGATTACAAGTGGAGCGCTAATTTATCAAACGGCAGTAAATGGGCAAATTCTCCCACTTATGTGTACGCGGTAAATAACCAGCCATTACAAGTGACTGTTTATTGCTGCCGCAAGCTTGTGATACCAATTAGCACTTTGAAAATTAACCAGAGGTCAGACCTCTGGTTAATTATAACAATGTCCCCCAATTGGCCCCAAAAATAAAGTGTAGTGTTGCTTTTTAAAACTAAAAGTACTATTTTTATTTTTTTAAATAATAATTTCACGAAGCAGTTATAAAGGGTTAAAGTGAGGGGATGTGGGCTGTTAGACAAAAACAGCACTGAAAAATGCCTTTACATTGCGGTCTATGGGGACTATGTTATTGCTCAAAATATATATGTATATTGTACAACATGACTAAGGGACTGAAGACAAGGTACGAAGCTGGCAGATGATGACGGTACACAAGTGGTTGTACAGCATGACTAAGGGATAGAAGACAAGGTACAAAGCTGGTAGATGATGAGGGTACACAAGTGGTTATACAACATGACTAAGGTATAGAAGACAATGGATAAACCTGGCATCTGATGAGGGTGCACATGTGGTTGTACAGCATGACTAAGGGATAGAAGACAAGGTACAAAGCTGGCAGATGATGAGGGTACACAAGTGGTTGTACAGCATGACTAAGGGATAGAAGACAAGGTACAAAGCTGGCAGATGATGAGGGTGCACACGTGGTTGTACAGCATGACTAAGGGATAGAAGACAAGGTACAAAGCTGGCAGATGATGAGGGTACACAAGTGGTTGTACAGCATGACTAAGGGATAGAAGACAAGGTACAAAGCTGGCAGATGATGAGGGTACACAAGTGGTTGTACAGCATGACTAAGGGATAGAAGACAAGGTACAAAGCTGGCAGATGATGAGGGTACACAAGTGGTTATACAACATGACTAAGGTATAGAAGACAATGGATAAACCTGGCATCTGATCAGGGTACACAAGTGGTTGTACAGCATGACTAAGGGATAGAAGACAACGTACAAAGCTGGCAGATGATGAGTGTACCCAAGTGGTTGTACAGCATGACTAAGGTATAGAAGACAATGGATAAACCTGGCATCTGATGAGGGTACACACGTGGTTGTACAGCATGACTAAGGGAAGAAAGACAAGGTACAAAGCTGGCATCTGATGAGGGTACACACGTGGTTGTACAGCATGACTAAGGGAAGAAAGACAAGGTACAAAGCTGGCATCTGATGAGGGTACACACATGGTTGTACAGCATGACTAAGGGAAGAAAGACAAGGTACAAAGCTGGCATCTGATGAGGGTACACACGTGGTTGTACAGCATGACTAAGGGAAGAAAGACAAGGTACAAAGCTGGCATCTGATGAGGGTACACACATGGTTGTACAGCATGACTTGGAGAAATAAAATGTATATATGTATCTGGGTGTCCTGTGCATGCACAGTGGTGTTATTTGCAGGATTGTGTCATTGTGCTTGTTCTGGGCGTGTGTTTTCTGTGCATGCCCTTTTGTTTGCAACAATAAACCTGCTCTACAGCTGCTGTAACATTCAGCCTGAATAACTAACATAACAATGTCATATTACTTCTGTAAGTGAGAGACAACCAGTTGAACTGCATGGATTGTAGCAGGGACCAGTCCTTGACCCCACTACACTTTATATAGGTTAATCCTATGGCTAATGTTTATTACACAGGGGGTCCATCTGTGCAGTTTCTAATTCTTTGGTTTAAATAACATAAATCAACAATATGTCCTATCTATTCCAATCCATGAGTAGAACAAAGAGGTTTACACAATCTTTTGCTGCTTTTACAGCCCATTGCAGAGCATTAGCTGTTACAGTTATTATTTGCTTTTCTAGCAGTCATACAGCGTAAAGCCCACACATACTTTGTTTTCCACAAGCTCAGTTCACAAATAAATAAACACAACTGTGTTTTGGTTCTACAGAAGTGTAAAAGCAGCTCAGATCTGACCTTTAAACGATGAAACTAAGTCACAACTAAATTACAATCATCTGAGTATTCACTTCTGATTGCACTTTTTTAACCATATGATTATATATAACCATAAAAATAGTTCAGCACACAATTAGTTAAGTTACATTTCTGCTATCAGACTCATTAGGTTCTCTATCATCTATTTGTGAGCTTAGCTGCCGTGATTTATTTTTACATTTACTGTGTATATTTCACTCCCTTGTAATTGTGCAGAAAACCCAGGGAAAACACACCTGAAAATCCTGTTTCTTATGAAAACCAGATCTTCCTGTTAAATTGTATCAGTAAATTAAAGAGACAGTAATGAATTTTTTTTTAAAAAAAAAAAAAGTAAGACAGGGCAGCATAAAACTTAAATTCCCCATTGCACATTCGACGTTAAAACTCATTCCAACAATCCATTAGCACTTGCTGTGCAGATAACGTGGGTGCTTTTTGGCTTTGCCAGTACATGAGTATTGCTGCCATTTCAACCAGTCAAAGAGGAAGCAAAATGTGTTCAGCATTATTTATTTTAAATGTTTTACTGCTTGCCCCATTTATCTAAAAAAAAAAAAAGCGTTTCTAATGAACCTCTTGGGAACCCTTGGGTGCATCATTACATGCCAGCTACGTTTTTTTTACAGCTTTGAGATAATGGGCACTGCAGCCAACCAGACGTCATACCACATGCCCCATTGACTTTAATGCAGTGCAGGATCCAGTGCAGGAATTATACAGCTCTTGTGATTTAGTCAGACTATTTAATGCCAGCTCTCTGAAGCTGAAAAAACTAGGGTTGAGTGCATGGGCATCTGCAAGCATTTTTCTAGGGCAGTGCAAAAAAAATAAAAAAATCCCTGAACATAATATTATCATTAGGATGTTTCCACCATCCTCCGCCATGTTTTCCTGGACACTTATACGTTACACATGCTGCAGGGTGTGCAGGAAGGAACATTGTGTGTTCATCAGCACTATTCATGTAATGTCCATAGGCTCAATACATGTTCCGCCTTGCTTACCCTGCAGCATGTGTAACTCATAAGTGTCCAGGAAAACATGTCCGAGGTGGCAACCCTTGGACTTGCCTTGGGATAAAATGGCAGCTCACCGTCTTCAGTGAATCAGGGGTATCTGCCCCCTCTTGCCTTCCCTCTAGATGTTCATGATTAATTTCAAGTGGCTGTAGGGTTTTTCTGGAAGAAATACCGGCCATGCTCATTAGCATACATTTGCATAATAATTAGACAGCTTAATTTACAAACTAAAGCTGCTAGGAGTGATTTTAAATGATTATTGGTTTATAATAAGATTCTAACACACTTAGAAGAAGTTCACCATAATAGTTTCTACAGAATATTTCTGCAATTAATCTTTATATTCAATTTTGACCTGAACCTTAAAAATTCCGGCCATGTTGGTAAAATACCGGCTGGGTAGCAACCCTAATTGACTGGTATGTAATGAAGCAACCAGGGTTCTGAAAAGGCCCATTAAAATGCTTTTTGATTTTTTAAAGATGGGAGCAGTAACCCTTTTAAAATAGATCAATGGACTGAAAAAAAGTGAGGTTTAATAACTAAAGGAACATTAGACACTTTATTTTCCAGAAAGAATTATAAATGCAGACTGCAGACGTCAGAAGCTTAACACTGCTGCAACCTTCAGAGCCATTGTTTACTTATTTCAAAACGGCAAACACTGGAAAACATACTTGATTTTGACTGCATAGGAAAAATGAGTGATCCTTTGGATAATGTACTACAGAGTAATCTGGGGGTAAGGATTCCAACACAGTAAGTCTATATTTTATGTAGACTGCCCCTTTAAGTAATTAACTGACCTCAGCAGAGTAGATAAGAAATAAACGGCTAGATTACGAGTTTTGCGGTAAGCTGAAAAAGCAGCGTTAAGAGGTCTTAACGCTGCTTTTTCACTACCGCTGGTATTACGAGTCTTGCAGGTTTATGGGCACCGCACACTTTTTTGGCCTTAACGCAAACCGACTTACGTAAAGTTCGTAAACCCTTTTTTCTATGGGACTTCCATAGCGCTGGTATTACGAGTTTGTCCTGGGAGGCCAAAAAGTGAACGGTACAGCCTCTACCTCCAAGATTCCCAGCGCATTCTAAAGTCAGTAGTTATGACTTTTACACTACAAAGCCGTAGCATAAAACTCATAACTAAAGTGCTAAAAAGCACACTAACACCCATAAACTACCTATTAACCCCTAAACCGAGGCCCTCCCGCATCGCAAACACTATAATAAAATGTTTAACCCCTAATCTGCCGCTGCGGATATCGCCGCCACTAGAATAAACATATTAACCCCTAAACCGCTGCACTCCTGCCTCGCAAACATTAGTTAAATATTATTAACCCCTAATCTGCCGCCTCTAACATCGCCACCACCTACATTATACTTATTAACCCCTAATCTGCCGCCCCTAACATCGCCGCAACCTACATTATATTTTAAAAAAAACCTAATCTGATGCCCCCAACATCGCCGCCACCTACTTACATTTATTAATTCCTAATCTGCCGTCCCCAACGTTGCCGCCACTATTCTAAATTTCTTAACCCTTTAAACCTAAGTCTAACCCTAACCCTAATACCCCCTAACTTAAATATAATTTAAATAAATCTAAATAAAATTACTATCATTACCTAAATAATTCCTATTTAAAACTAAATACTTACCTATAAAATAAACCCTAAACTAGCTACAATATAACTAATAGTTACATTGTATCTAGCTTAGGTGTTATTGTTATTTTACAGGCAACTTTGTATTTATTTTAACTAGGTAGAATAGTTACTAAATAGTTATTAACTATTTAATAACTACCTAGCTAAAATAAATACAAATTTACCTGTAAAATAAAACCTAACCTAAGTTACACTAACAACTAACACTACACTACAATTAAATAAATTAACTAAATTAAATACAATTAAATAAATTAAATTAAATTAGCTAAATCACAAAACCCCCACTAAATTACAGAAAATAAAAAATAAATGACAAGATATTTAAACTTATTACACCTAATTTAATAGCCCTATCAAAATAACCCCCCCCCCCCCAAAATAAAAAAAAACCCTAGCCTAAACTAAACTATCAATAGTCCTTAAAAGGGCCTTTTGCGGGGCATTGTCCCAAAGAAATCAGCTCTTTTACCTGTAAACAAAAATATAAACAACCCCATCAACAGTAAAACCCACCACCCACACAACCAACCCCCCAAATAAAAGCCTAACTTTTGCTCTGAAAAGGGCATTTGGATTGGGCATTGCCCTTAAAAGGGCATTTAGCTCTATTGCAGGCCCAAAGCCCTAACCTAAAAAATAAACCCACCCAATACACCCTTAAAAAATTCATAACACTAACCCCCGAAGATTCACTTACCGGGAGAAGTCTTAATCCAAGCGGCAAGATGTCCTCAAGGAAGCCGGCAAAAGTGGTCCTCCAGATGGGCAGAAGTGGTCCTCCAGATGGGCAGAAGTTTTCATCCAGACGGCATCTTCTATCTTCATCCTTCCGGAGCGGAGTGGGTCCATCTTCAAGACATCCGACGAGGAGCATCGTCTTCTTCCGACGGACTAACGACAAATGAAGGTACCTTTAAATGGCGTCATCCAAGATGGCGTCCCTTAGATTCCGATCAAAATTAAGGTATAAAAAAATCCTATTGGCTGATTGGATCAGCCAATAGGATTGAGCTCACATTCCATTGGCTGAGTGGAATAGCCAATAGAATGCAAGCTCAATCCTATTGACTGATCCTATCAGCCAATAGGATTTTATCTACCTTAATTCCGATTGGCTGGTTAGTGTTAGGATTTTTTTAAGGGTGTATTGGGTGGGTTTATTTTTTAGGTTAGGGCTTTGGGCCTGCAATAGAGCTAAATGCCCTTTTCAGGGCAATGGGGAGCTTAGTTTTTTTTAGTTAGGCTTTTATTTAGGGGGTTGGTTGTGTGGGTGGTGGGTTTTACTGTTGGGGGGGTTGTTTGTATTTTTTTACAGGTAAAAGAGCTGATTTCTTTGGGACAATGCCCCGCAAAAGGCCCTTTTATTGTTTGATAGTTTAGTTTAGGCTGGGGGGGGGGTAATTCTGGGGGGGGGGGGCTTTTTATTTTGATAGGGCTATTAGATTAGGTGTAATTAGTTTAAATATCTTGTAATTTGTTTTTATTTTCTGCAATTTAGTGTTTGTTTTTTGTAATTTAGCAAATTTAATTTAATTTATTTAATTGTATTTAATTTAGTTAATTTATTTAATTGTAGTGTTAGTTAGTTAGGTGTTAGTGTAACTTAGGTTAGGTTTTATTTTACAGGTAAATTTGTATTTATTTTAGCTAGAAAGTTATTAAATAGTTAATAACTATTTAGTAACTATTCTACCTAGTTAAAATAAATACAAACTTGCCTGTAAAATAAAAATAAAACCTAAGCTAGATACAATGTAACTATTAGTTATATTGTAGCTAGCTTAGGGTTTATTTTATAGGTAAGTATTTAGTTTTAAATAGGAATTATTTAGGTAATAATAGTAATTTTTATTTAGATTTATTTTAATTATATTTAAGTTAGGGGGTGTTAGGCTTAGGTCTAGACTTAGGTTTAGGGGTTAATACATTTAGAATAGTAGCTGCAACGTTGGGGGCGGCAGATTAGGGGTTAATAAGTGTAGGTAGGTTGCGGAGACATTGGGGTGGCAGATTAGGGGTTAATAAATATAATGTAGGTGTCGGCGATGTTGGGGGCAGCAGATTAGGGGTTAATAAATATAATGTAGGTGGCGGCGATGTCCGGAGCGGCAGATTAGGGGTTAATAAGTATAATGTAGGTGTCGGCGATGTCGGGGGTGGCAGATTAGGGGTTAATAAGTGTAAGATTAGGGGTGTTTAGACTCGGGGTTCATGTTAGAGTGTTAGGTGTAAACATAACTTTTATTTCCTCATAGGAATCAATGGGGCTGTGTTACTGAGCTTTACGCTGCTTTTTTGCAGGTGTTAGACTTTTTCTCAGCTGGCTCTCCCCATTGATGTCTATGGGGAAATTGTGCACGAGCACGTACGACCAGCTCACCACTGACTTAAGCAGCGCTGGTATTGGAGTGCGGTATGGAGCAAAATTTTGCTCAACGCTCACTTCTTCCCTTTTAATGCTGGGTTTGTAAAAACCCATAATACCAGCGCTGCAGGTAAGTGAGTGGTGAGAAAAAACATAATTTATGCTTACCTGATAAATTTATTTCTCTTGTAGTGTATCCAGTCCACGGATCATCCATTACTTGTGGGATATATTCCCTTCCCAACAGGAAGTTGCAAGAGGATCACCCACAGCAGAGCTGCTATAAAGCTCCTCCCCTCACATGTCATATCCAGTCATTCGACCGAAACAAGACAAGAAAGGAGAAACCATAGGGTGCAGTGGTGACTGTAGTTTAATTAAAAATTTAGATCTGCCTTAAAAAGACAGGGCGGGCCGTGGACTGGATACACTACAAGAGAAATAAATTTATCAGGTAAGCATAAATTATGTTTTCTCTTGTTAAGTGTATCCAGTCCACGGATCATCCATTACTTGTGGGATACCAATACCAAAGCTTAAGTACACGGATGATGGGAGGGACAAGGCAGGAACTTAAACGGAAGGAACCACTGCCTGTAGAACCTTTCTCCCAAAAACAGCCTCCGAAGAAGCAAAAGTGTCAAATTTGTAAAATTTTGAAAAAGTGTGAAGCAAAGACCAAGTCGTAGCCTTGCAAATCTGTTCAACAGAGGCCTCATTCTTAAAGGCCCAGGTGGAAGCCACAGCTCTAGTAGAATGAGCTGTAATCCTTTCAGGGGGCTGCTGTCCAGCAGTCTCATAGGCTAAGCGTATTATGCTTCGAAGCCAAAAGGAGAGAGAGGTTGCCGAAGCTTTTTGACCTCTCCTCTGTCCAGAATAAACGACAAACAGGGCAGATGTTTGACGAAAATCTTTAGTTGCCTGTAAGTAGAACTTCAAGGCACGGACTACGTCCAGATTATGCAAAAGACGTTCCTTCTTTGAAGAAGGATTAGGGCACAATGATGGAACAACAATCTCTTGATTGATATTCCTGTTAGAAACCACCTTAGGTAAAAACCCAGGTTTAGTACGCAGAACTACCTTGTCTGAATGGAAAATCAGATAAGGAGAATCACAATGTAAGGCAGATAACTCAGAGACTCTTCGAGCTGAGGAAATAGCCATCAAAAACAGAACTTTCCAAGATAAAAGTTTAATATCAATGGAATGAAGGGGTTCAAACGGAACTCCTTGAAGAACTTTAAGAACCAAGTTTAAGCTCCACGGAGGAGCAACAGTTTTAAACACAGGCTTAATCCTAGCCAAAGCCTGACAAAAAGCCTGGACGTCTGGAACTTCTGCCAGACGCTTGTGCAAAAGAATAGACAGAGCAGAAATCTGTCCCGTTAACGAACTAGCAGATAAGCCTTTTTCCAAACTCTCTTGGAGAAAAGACAATATCCTAGGAATCCTAACCTTACTCCATGAGTAACTCTTGGATTCGCACCAATACAAGTATTTACGCCATATCTTATGGTAGATTTTCCTGGTAACAGGCTTTCATGCCCGTATTAAGGTATCAATAACTGACTCGGAGAAGCCACGCTTTGATAGGATCAAGCGTTCAATCTCCATGCAGTCAGTCTCAGAGAAATTAGATTTGGATGATTGAAAGGACCTTGTATTAGAAGGTCTTGCCTCAGAGGCAGAGTCCATGGTAGACAGGACGACATGTCCACTAGGTCTGCATACCAGGTCCTGCGTGGCCACGCAGGCGCTATCAGAATCACCGATGCTCTCTCCTGTTTGATCTTGGCAATCAGTCGAGGCAGCAGAGGAAAAGGTGGAAACACATAAGCCATGTTGAAGAACCAAGGAGCTGCTAGAGCATCTATCAGCGTCGCTCCCGGGTCCCTGGACCTGGATCCGTAACGAGGAAGTTTGGCGTTCTGGTGAGACGCCATGAGATCCAGTTCTGGTTTGACCCAACGATGGACCAGTTGAGCAAACACCTCCAGATGGAGTTCCCACTCCCCCGGATGAAAAGTCTGACGACTTAGAAAGTCCGCCTCCCAGTTCTCCACGCCTGGGATGTGGATCGCTGACAAGTGGCAAGAGTGAGACTCTGCCCAGCGAATTATCTTTGAGACTTCTAACATCGCTAGGGAGCTCCTGGTTCCCCCTTGATGGTTGATGTAAGCCACAGTCGTGATGTTGTCCGACTGAAATCTGATGAACCTCAGTGTTGCTAACTGAGGCCAAGCTAGAAGAGCATTGAAAATTGCTCTTAACTCCAGAATATTTATTGGGAGGAGTTTCTCCTCCTGAGTCCACGATCCCTGAGCCTTCAGGGAATTCCAGACTGCGCCCCAGCCTAGAAGGCTGGCATCTGTTGTTACAATCGTCCAATCTGGCCTGCGAAAGGTCATACCCTTGGACAGATGGACCCGAGATAGCCACCAGAGAAGAGAATCTCTGGTCTCTTGATCCAGATTTAGTAGAGGGGACAAATCTGAGTAATCCCCATTCCACTGACCTAGCATGCACAATTGCAGCGGTCTGAGATGCAGGCACGCAAATGGCACTATGTCCATTGCCGCTACCATTAAGCCGATTACTTCCATGCACTAAGCCACTGACGGGCGTGGAATGGAATGAAGGACACGGCAAGCATTTAAAAGTTTTGATAACCTGGCCTCCGTCAGGTAAATTTTCATTTCTACAGAATCTATCAGAGTCCCTAGGAAGGAGACTCTTGTGAGTGGTGATAGAGAACTCTTTTCAACGTTCACCTTCCACCCATGCGACCTCAGAAATGCCAGAACTATCTCTGTATGAGACTTGGCAATTTGAAAGCTTGACGCCTGTATCAGGATGTCGTCTAGATACGGAGCCACCGCTATGCCTCGCGGTCTTAGAACCGCCAGAAGTGAGCCCAGAACCTTTGTAAAGATTCTCGGGGTCGTAGCCAACCCGAAGGGGACAGCTACAAATTGGTAATGCCTGTCTAGATAATATTCTGGCAATCTAGATAATACTTCTGACAGGGTATTATTCATGATTGTAGCCATGTCCTGTAAAGTAATTGCTATGGGCGTCTCTGATGTACTTGGTGACATAATAGCATGCGCCCCCTGAGCGGGAGGCGAAGGTACTGACACGTGAGGAGAGTTAGTCGGCATAACTTCCCCCTCATCGTCTGGTGATAATTCTTTTATAGATAAAGACTGACCTTTATTATTTAAAGTGAAATCAATACATTTAGTACACATATTTCTATGGGGCTCCACACTGGCTTTCAAACATAATGAACAAGTAGATTCATCTATGTCAGACCTGTTTAAACAGACTAGCAATAAGACTGGCAAGCTTGAAAAACACTTCACAATAAGTTTACAAGCAATATAAAAAACGCTACTGCGCCTTTAAGAAGCACAAAACCTGTCTCAAGTTGAAATAACAATGAACCAAAGCAGTTATACCAACCAAATTTTCACAGTAAATGTATTAAGTTAGCAGAGCATTGCACCCACTTGCAAATGGATGATTAACCCCTTAATACCCAAAACGGATAAACAATAGAGAAAAACACACTGTCAAACACACTGTCTGCTCTGCTGTGACTGATTACCTCCCTCAATATGACTTTTGAAGCCTTTTGAGCCCTCTAGAGAAGTCCTGGATCATGCAGGAAGAAGCAGGAAGTCTGAGTCTGAATTTTTACTGCGCAAAAAAGCGCTAAAATAGGCCCCTCCCACTCATATTACAACAGTGGGAAGCCTCAGTTAACTGTTTCTATGCAGAAATTAAGCCAGCCATGTGGAAAAATTATGTCCCAATAAGTTTTATCACCAAATGTACGTTAAAAAACTATTAAACATGCCAGCAAACGTTTTAAAACACATTTTTTAAAGAGTATATATCTCTATTAATAAGCCTGATACCAGTCGTTTTCATTGCATGTAAGGCTTTACTTACATTACTTCGGTATCAGCAGCATTTTCTTAGTCAATTCCATTCCTTAGAAAAATATTTTACTGCACATACCTTAGTTGCAGGAAAAACCTGCACGCCATTCCCTTTCTGAAGTTACCTCACTCCTCAGAATGTGTGAGAACAGCAAGTGGATCTTAGTTACTTCTGCTAAGATCATAGAAAACGCAGGCAGATTCTTCTTCCAAATACTGCCTGAGAAAAAACAGCACACTCCGGTGCCATTTAAAAATAACAAACTTTTGATTGAAGAAATAAACTAAGTATAAAACACCACAGTCCTCTCACGACCTCCATCTATGTTGAGGGTTGCAAGAGAATGACTGGGTATGACATGTGAGGGGAGGAGCTATATAGCAGCTCTGCTGTAGGTGATCCTCTTGCAACTTCCTGTTGGGAAGGGAATATATCCCACAAGTAATGGATGATCCGTGGACTGGATACACTTAACAAGAGAAAACTGCTCGTTAGCACCGCACAGCTCATAACGCAAAACTCGTAATCTGGCAGAATGTTTTTTGTTAAAAATAAATGCAACATTGGTTATAATATGGTGGTATCCATTAATTAAAGGGACATTAAACCCAAAATGTTTCTTTTATGATTTAGAAAGAGCATACACTTTTAAACAACTTTTAATGTGCTTCATTCCCTTGATATACTTTGCTTTAAAGCATATCTAGATAGGCTCAGTAGCTGCTGATTAGTTGCTGCACATAGATGCCTCGTGTGATTGGCTTATCCATGTGCATTGCTATTTCTTCAACAAAGGATATCTAAAGAATGAAAAAAATTAGATAATATAAGTAAATTGGAATGTTGTTTAAAATTGTATTCTCTACTTGAATCATTACATTTTTTGGGGGGTTTTCACTTATTTGTTCAGTTATATAACAACTAATATAATTTAAAACCACCTGCATTTTATTCTCAGCTAATCTTTGCTTTGGATACATCACATTTACTGTTTAATATATATATATATATATATTTTTTTTTTTTTTAATTTCCATCATTTATTGATCAAAAGCACATAAAGAAAAAGTCACAAACAACGGTGCACTCACCGTAAAGGTTTACATATTACAGTCTGTGCATTCATGTAAAGAAGTGAATCTCAATATGGGATGGAGGCATATATATCTGTAAGTAACACAGAACATAACAAATAAAATAACAAAAAACAAAACTAAACATTACTGATCATTTTCATCATCTTTGCGTTGGGAATAGTTAGTGTTTCTTTATACTAAATTTAGTAAAATCCGGGTTGTATAGCTCAGTATGGAATAATCTCTAAAGTGTCACCCAAATCCAGGGACATGTTGCTAATGAGCCTGTGTAGGATATGTTTCTCGTAATTCTTACAGTGCTGAGGGGATCCTCCGACTCCATGTCTAAAAGTCAGTCAAAGGAAAGTTGCATGAGGACCAGTGTGAGTTAATGTTCAGTTGGGGGTAATGAGTCTTCCCAGAGGAATCTTACATTCTGGAAAAATTCAAGTCTCAGTATCCAAATTCTTCTAGGCCTAACAGTTCGTTTACTTTTGCTAGCCACATCTGTCCTGTCAGGGATATGGGCATTTTCCAATGTAAAGTCTACATGGTATTTGGGGAAGTCTATTCAGAAGGGTAATATCGGGTGTCAGGCGGAGGTCTTTGATTAACCCTTTCCTAAAATGAGTTTCTATAAATTGCCATAATTGTGTTAATATCTCGCAGTCCCACCACATGTGTAGATAACTGCCTCTCTTTTTGCAACCTCTCCAACATTGATCGCTGGAGGATGGGTAAATAGAGCGTAATCTCGCTGGAGTCAAATACCAGCGTGTGAGCACTTTAAAATTTAATTCAAGGAGTTTCGGAGAGGTTGAGGACTTTTTCGTGTTTTGGAATATGAACCCCCATTCCTCCCCGCTTAAAGTGTCTCCAAGTTCCTTATGCCAGTTGTTAGTATAAGCAGGTAGTTCTGTCTTCATATGAGTCTGTAATATGCTACGTATTTTGGAAAGTGAGTGTGGTATTTGTGTATTGGCCGAGCAAATGTTCTCAAAAGGGGTCAATTGCCTGAGATAGTCTGTTTGAAATGGTGTTGTATTGACAAAGTGTGTGAGTTGACTATACTTTAGCCATGGATAATATGCCCCCTGTGCTACTTCCCGCATGTCTTCTCTACGTATGAGTTTCCCCTCTCGGACAAACTCTTTTAAAGGAGTGGTATATCCCCATTCCGTTTTTCTCTGAAAGTTTCTGTCCAACCCACCCGTTAGTTCTGCATTTAATGGGATAGGAAAAAGGGGCGATCTAGGTCCAGAGATATCCCTTCTTTTGTGTTTGATTGTTTCCCATGAGTCAAAGAAGTGTTGGTGTATCGGGAGTGTTGTGCATTGCAAGGGTCTTAAGGATTTAGGGACCCAACAAAGGGCTCCCACAAATGGGACTTTCAATATTTGAGAGTCAATGGAAATCCAAGCTTTGTGTCTGGATGTGTTATGCCAATCGTAGACTCTCTGGAGTACTATCGCATCTAAGTATAGCAGTATGTCCGGCAGGCCTAAGCCTCCCGCTGAAGTAGGCCTGTATAGTGTAGCTTTATTTATTCGTGGTTTGCAATTACCCCATATGAATCTATTTATATGGTTCTGAAGTCTCAGGGGGAACCAGCCTGGTAAGGCTATAGGTAGGGCTTGTAGCGTATATAGGATTCTTGGGAGGGTTGTCATTTTTATACATTGTATCTTGCCCCACCAGGACAAAGGTTTTGTCGCCCAAGTGTTTAGGTCTTTCTGAGTTGATAACATGAGGGCTTCAAAGTTCTTTTTAAAGAGAGTGGTAGAGTTTGGGGACAGGAAAATACCCAGGTATTTTATAGCGTCTGTTTTGAGTGTAAGTGGGCAGATCTCTGCTAATTTAGAAAATTCTTCTTGTCTAAGGGATATGTTTAGTAGTTCTGATTTAGTCGTGTTTACAGCAAAATTAGAGAACCTCCCAAATTTGTTGAGCTCAAGCATTATTTCTTTCAAGGATTGGGCCGAATCCGTAACTGTAAAGAGGACATCGTCCACGTAAAGTGCTACTTTAAAGCTATGTGGGCCAATTTCTATACCTTTTATGGTGTGGTTGTTTCGTATGTGGGTGGCCATTACCTCCATGGTAAGTATGAACAGCAGGGGGGATAGGGGGCATCCTTGCCTTGTGCCGTTTTTAATTGTAAAAGGGTGGGACAATATACCATTAGCTTTGACTTTTGCTGTGGGGTTGGCATACAGACTGAATATTCTGTTGCACATTCAGGGCCCCATCCCTATCTCAAAAAGTGTGTCTTTGAGGAACTGCCAATCTAGCCTGTCGAAGGCCTTCTCGGCATCTGTTGCCAAGAAGACCGTCGGCACCTTATAGTGTTTGGAGTAGGACATAAGGGTCAGGGCTCTTATGGTATTGTCCCTAGCCTCCCTATGGGGTACAAACCCAACCTGGTCGGTATGGATAATATCTTCTAGCAACCTGTTCAGTCTTTTAGCTAAGATCTTGCCTAGAATTTTAAGGTCCGCGTTTAAAAGTGATATAGGTCTGTAGCTTTTAGTGTCTGATGGTGTTTTCCCTTGTTTTAGGATAACTGAAATATGGGCTTGTTGCATTTCTCTAGGGAGCACTTTCCCGTCATCTATAGTTTTAAATAGGTTTAGAAGGTGTGGGGCCAGGGAGGTTCTAAATGTTTTATAGTAAATGTTAGTGAACCCATCTGGACCTGGGCTCTTCCCAGAGGGTAGCTTAGCAATCACTGAGAGGATTTCCTGTAGTGAGATAGGTGCTTCGAAATTCTCTTTTAATGTCGTCTGTATTTTCGGGAGGTTGGCCTCTTTTATGTATGTCTGGAGCTTAGTCAACCTGTTTGGGGATTTATCTGATGGGAGATTATATAACTCTGAGTAATACATTTTGAATTGTTCTGCTATGTCTCTGCTTTCAATGAGATGTTGGCCCGCTGGTGTCACTAATTCATGGATGTGGGATTTTGTGGTTTGTTGGTTAAGTAATAGTGTTTATATTCTGTCTAATTTTAGTTATCTGTGATAGAAGTGTTTTATTTGATGGGTTATTTTTGTGTTGTGCCTCTAGGTTGTACAGCTGTGTCGTTAAATTAGTCACTGAGGAGCGATATTGCTTTTTCATTTTAGCTGTTTGCTTTATACATTCCCCTCTGATGAACGCCTTGTGTGCCTCCCAGATAGTTCCCGGAAGTGAGTCACTAGTACAGTTAAATTGGAAATATTCAGTCAATGCTTTTTGTAGTGTTTCTTGTACTGGGGGGTAATGAAGGAGTGAATCCTCTAATCTCCAGGTGTAGGGGATTGTTGGAATCTCGGGCCAGTCTAACTCTAAATGTACCGCTGAGTGGTCAGACCACGCCGTAGGTCGAATATCTGAGTCCCTCAGGAGGGATAAGTGATGTCTGTCAATAAATAGGTAATCAATTCGGGTGTATGTTGCCCAGGGATGTGAATAAAAAGTATAGTTGTATTGTGTTGGATGCTGTATGCGCCAGGTGTCTATAAGGCCCAATTCTTTTATACATGATAGGGTTGTGTTCGGTGCTCTAGATTTCGCCTGTCCGTGTTTTGTAGACGAGTCCATGATTGGGTCTAGTACAGTGTTAAGGTCCCCTCCCATCACAACCAGACCTTTCTTGTGTTCTAAGACCAGGGAGAGTACTTTTTGGAAAAAATTTCGTCTGCGACTAAGTGGGGCATAGATGTTAACTAGAGTGATTGGTTTGTTAAACAGGAGACCTGTGAGAATAAGGATCCGTCCCTCTGTGTCTGTGATTTTGTTATGTAGCTGGAAATGGAGGAGTTTGTGGAGTAGTATGCTAACACCCTGCTTCTTGGTGTGGTATGCGTTATGGTAGTTTGTGGGGAAGTCTTTTGAAGTTAGAGAAGGCTCTGCACCTGCAATAAAGTGGGTCTCTTGTAAAAAGATAATTGAATGAGAGTAGGCGGCAAAGTGTTTAAGAGCAACAGATCGCTTATTTGGTGAATTGAGGCCCTTCACATTTTGTGAAATAATCTGAATTTGTGCGACTGTCATGGTCATGGGGGGCGGTAAGTGTCAGTCAATTTCATCTCACCTGAGAGTACCGAAGACATGGAGTTCGGAGGTATCCCCCGGGGTCTTAGTGTTTTGATAGAGCTACAGAGAGGTATCAATGTTTCAAGTAATAAAAGACAACCTGGATTCTGAAATAAAAAACCAACAGTGTTAGATATGAAATTACAATCAATCAGTATGAAAGACAAACAAAAACAAACAAACAAAAGGAATACCTTACAAACATTCCTAAAATTACTCATCATAGGATTATAGACAGAGCTAAACTAGTTCTGTAATTCTAACTAAACGGTGAGTGGGTGGGGGGAAGTAGGCTGATGGTTGTGCCTGTCCACTCTATTAAGGGTACAAATTATTCATTTTTCAAACATGTCTGTTACGGTTACCCTTAGTCTCGCTGAGAGATGGACCGCTTAGTAGCCTGGATCCCTATTGCTAAAGAGGGGAGAAGCTGCTTTCCATAGTATTCTATATGAGTCTCGCAAATATAGAATAATCTCCCTTAGCTGTAGTACAGCTAGGATACCCTTCTGCCCACAAAAACGAGTCAACGCTGCGATTGAGGGTCAAACAAGAACTCAGCACTGGGATGCCCAGCCTGCTTTTTATTAAGGTTACATGCACACAGGGCACTCCCAGGGGGAGAGGGGGGGGGAAGCACAAAATCCCCCATCACACATTTAGATAGAGAGCACTGTCCTTTGACAGGCCACAATAGGATTACAGTACTTAAGATAACAAGTTTACAAGTTCATCTTATCAATTAGCAGTCTGGCTCCAGAGGTGATTAGACAATGGGATTGGTTATCCCTAAACTTAGAGCTGAGGCCAGCAAAAATGTGTATTTAGGCAATAGTTTCTAAAAGCTGAAAAAAAAAGAGTTAACTCTTTATGAAATGATACTTGTTACGGTTTTCTTGGAGCCCTTCTTAGGCGCTGGCTTGCTGGTTCAGGCATTGCTGCTGGGAAATAAGCTCTTCACAACAAAATAACTAATGCTTCTGTAACAGTGCTCCCTTTCTGTGGAACACTCTGGCAGACACGGTCTGACCCCTTTTCGGGGCAGACTAAGGCTGTCCAGACCGCTGGTTATGCGGGGCTGAGGTCTGTTTGTCTGGACAACCCGTCGGCGTTGCCATTCTGTTTCCCAGGTCTGTAAGTAATGGTGAAATTGAAGGGTTGCAACGATAAGCTCCAACGTAATAGCCTGCCGTTATCTCCAGAGACCCGGTTCAGCCACACCAACGGGTTATGGTCGGTGACCAGAGTGAACTCCTGACCATATAAATAGGGAGTCAATTTCTTTAATGCCCACACCAAAGCCAAACACTCCTTTTCGACCGCTGCATAGCTGACTTCGCGGGGCAGGAGCTTCCGGCTGATGTAGGCAACTGGATGCTCCCCTCCATCTTCGCCTACTTGGCTGAGGACAGCTCCCAGCCCGAACATGGAAGCGTCTGTATGGACGATAAAACGTTTGTTAAGGGCTGGGGCCGCCAAGACAGGAGCGTTAATTAGAGCATTTTTGAGAGCCTGGAAAGCCGTTTCACAGTGGGGAGACCACAGGACCTGTCGAGGTAAGTTCTTCTTGGTCAAGTCAGTCAGGGGTTTGGCAAGTGTGCTGTAGTCTGGTACGAACCGTCTATAGTACCCTGCCGTGCCCAGGAAGGCTAGGACCTGAGTCTTAGTGATGGGGGTGGGCCAATTGGCGACAGCTTCTATTTTGGCCGGCTCTGGTCGCTGCTTTCCACACCCCACCCGGTGACCCAGGTACTGTACCTCGGCCATCCCAAAGTGGCATTTTTCTGGCTTCAGAGTCAGGCCAGCAGCCCGGATCTGATCCAGAACCATTCCCACATGAGCTAAGTGGTCCTCCCAGGACTCACTGTGGATCGCTATGTCGTCCAGGTAGGCGCAAGCAAAACTCTGGAAGCCATCCAGGAGCCTATCCACCAAGCGCTGGAATGTAGCTGGGGCATTCTTCATCCCAAACGGCATTACCCTAAACTGATATAAGCCGAATGGGGTGACGAATGCCGACTTGGGGATAGCCTCCGGGGCCAGGGGAATCTGCCAGTAACCTTTGCAGAGGTCAATAGTGGTCAGGTAATTTCCCCTGGCTATACGATCGAGTAGCTCGTCTACCCTGGGCATAGGGTAAGCGTCCGTCACGGTATTTTCATTGAGCCTCCGATAGTCTACACAGAACCGGGTGGTCCCATCTTTCTTGGGCACCAAGACAACTGGGGAGGCCCATGGACTATCGGAGGGCTCAATTACCCTGAGCTGGAGCATCTCATCGATCTCCTTCTTCATTCCTGTCCTAACTGCTTCGGGGATTCGGTACGGAGCCTGGCGCAAGGGAGCTTGTCCCGGAGTATCTACCTGGTGGGTGGTTAAAGTAGTGTACCCTGGCTTCGGGGAGAAGGTGAGGTGTTTGGACTGGAGGAGTTGGTTGAGCTGCTCCCTTTCAGTGGGGCTAAGTCGGTCCCCTATCTGAACCTGCGCCACTATACCTGTGGGGAGACTCTTTTCTAATAGGTCTGGAATGGGTAAACTGTCGGGGTCTTCCTGAGGGGAACAACATACGGCCGTCACGTTCTCTGGTCGCTCAAAATATTCCTTGAGCATGTTTACATGGAATGTCTTTCTAAGATTGTTGTCATGGCAGCTAGCTATCACATAAGTGGTGTCTCCCCTTTTCTCTACGATCTGGTAGGGACCCTGCCAGGACGCCTGCAATTTGTCTGTCTTCACCGGCTTAAGTACTAACACCTTTTGTCCTATGGTGAAGATTCTCTTTCGGGCCCCCCGATCGTACCATACTTTCTGTCTTCTCTGGGCCAACTGGAGATTAGCCCGCACGGATTTGGCTAATTGCTCCATTCGGTCCCTGAGTTCCAGCACGTATGGCACAATGGGGACACCGTCAGCCTCCATCTCTCCCTCCCAGTGCTCCCGGATCAGGTTTAGGGGTCCCCGTACCTTTCTTCCGTAGAGCAACTCGAAGGGAGAGAACCCTGTCGTTTCCTGGGGCACCTCCCGATAAGCAAATAGGAGGTGCGGCAGGAAGCGTTCCCAGTCTCGGTATTCCTGAGTGAACGTCTTGAGCATTTGCTTGAGGGTCCCATTGAACCTCTCACACAGCCCGTTCGTCTGGGGGTGGTATGGGGAGCTCAGGAGGGACTTAATTTTGCAAACCTGCCAGAGTTGTTGGGTTAATTCAGCCGTAAATTGGGTGCCTCGGTCGGATAGGATTTCTTTTGGAAATCCTACCCGGGAGAACACCTGTACTAGTGCATTCGCTACCGTATCCGCTTGTATGTTGGATAGGGCGACAGCCTCTGGGTACCTGGTAGCGTAGTCCACTACGGTAAGAATGTAGCGCTTACCGGAGGGACTAGGGGTAGCCAGTGGTCCCACTAGGTCAATAGCAACCCGGCTGAAGGGTTCCTCTACAATGGGCATATTTACTAGCTGGGCTTTAGGGTGATCGCCTCGCCTTCCTACTCGTTGACACACATCGCAGGTGTTACAGTAAGTTCTAACGTCAGCGTGCACCCCTGGCCAAAAGAACGTGTGAGTAATGCGGTGTAGGGTACGGGTAACGGCTAGGTGGCCTGCTAAGGGGATGTCGTGGCCTATTTTGAGGATTTCTTGACGGTATTTGTGGGGCACTACCAGCTGTCGCCTACGCTGTCCCCTTTTCTCTGTCCAGCGGTATAGTTTCCCTTTTTCCCATAAGAATGTTTCGTTATCTGCCCCGCCCCCTCCGGTCTCTGCTCGTTCCCGGTACTTTTGTAAGGTCGGGTCAGTCTTAGACTCTGCCTCGAAAGCATCTGGGGTGTCCCAGGGTATGGGGCCTAACCTGTCAGGCAAGGTCGGGGTAGGTCTTACCTGTGTCTCCCGCACTGGTGAGAGCTCTCGCTCCGTCCGGGCTTGGGCCCGTGTAGTCACTGGGTCCGCCTCGTTGTTGCATACTGGAGCATAGGCAGAAGTCATGGGGCCCAAATCGTTGCCCAGTAGTACTTCGGCAGGTAAATTATCCATTAGGCCCACGTTCACAGACCCCTTTCCCGCTCCCCAATCAAGATGCACTTTAGCTGTTGGAATTTTGTACACATCCCCCCCCGCCACTCTAACGGCCACAGTCTGTCCGGATCGCTTGTGCTCTGGCACCAAATGACTCTGTACCAGCGTGATAGTAGCCCCTGTGTCTCGCAATCCCTCGGTAGATCGCCCCTCGAGCCATACCCTCTGCCGATGGTGCTGGCGGTTATCTGAGGCAGCATATACAGGGTCTGCCTCGTGAAGCGGCCCCACATATCCCTCCATAGGGGCCTCTTGGTTAACACAGAGGGCCCGGGCCGGACGATAGGACCCAGAGGGGTAATTGTAATTCCTGGGTGTCTGGTGCGTATTAAGGGGGCAGCTAGCCATGAAATGCCCTGGTTGCTTGCATCGGTGGCAAGTCGGTCTGTGACGCTCAGAGCTGTTATTGGGTGGTCCTGAGTGTCGGACGGGCCCTGTGGGCACCGGGGCTCGGAATTCAGCACGAGGGGGTGCACGGTAAACCTCTCTGGGTTCGACCCGTGCTGGAGCTCGGTAGTTCATGGGTTCGTGAAGACGGGAGTCATAATGTTCATCGGCCAATTTGGCTGCTTCTTCTAAGGTAGAAGGCCGCCTGTCTTGCAGCCATTCCTTCCCTTGCTGTTCCATGCCATTATAAAAATGTTCTAAGAGAAACAATTGTAAAATTTCCTCCCCAGTCACCGCTTTACTTCCGCTCAGCCAGTGATTTGCCGCTCTCCGCATTCGGTGCGCCCATTCCATATGGGTATCGTTAGGCTTCTTTTCCGTGCCCCGAAACTGTCGGCGATACGTGTCCGGAGTTACAGCGTACCGTCGCAACAGTGTCTCCTTAACTAGCTCATACTGTGTCACTTCCTTAGCACCCAGAGTACGAAAGGCTTCCAGGGCTCGCCCGGATAGTTTCCCAGACAATATCGTGGGCCACTCTCTGTTGGGAATCTGGTGCAGGGCACATTGCCTTTCGAAGTCCGCCAAATATTCATCAATCCCTGTCTCGCTCTCTAGAAAGGGTCGAAATGCCGTATAGGGTATCTTGGGCCTCCCAGCATTTTCGACAGGGATGATTACCTGCGGGGCTACAGCATTGCGGTGTGCGTTCGCTAGGTTGAGTTCGTGGGCTCGAGTCTCTCGTATATCCTCGTCCGCCTCCGCCATCAACTGCTGTACCAATTCCATGGAGGGGTTCGGCCCGTATAATGAGAGCCTTTCCCGAACAATCCTGGTTTTTTCGTCACTAATCGTGGTCGGTGTTTCCGCCATTGTGAAGCTCTGATCCAGTTCGTTCAATTCTGCGATCAGCTCTCTCCTCGGCCGGTTGCTGGTGTACCCCCCTCTGCTTTCAAGTAAATCCTTTAGGGTTGTACGCTTCAATTTTTTGTAAGCGCTCTCCATCCGTTCTGTACCTCTCCTAGGAAATCCAGGAAAATCCCGCCGCTGCCGCCAAATGTTACGGTTACCCTTAGTCTCGCTGAGAGATGGACCGCTTAGTAGCCTGGATCCCTATTGCTAAAGAGGGGAGAAGCTGCTTTCCATAGTATTCTATATGAGTCTCGCAAATATAGAATAATCTCCCTTAGCTGTAGTACAGCTAGGATACCCTTCTGCCCACAAAAACGAGTCAACGCTGCGATTGAGGGTCAAACAAGAACTCAGCACTGGGATGCCCAGCCTGCTTTTTATTAAGGTTACATGCACACAGGGCACTCCCAGGGGGAGAGGGGGGGGGAAGCACAAAATCCCCCATCACACATTTAGATAGAGAGCACTGTCCTTTGACAGGCCACAATAGGATTACAGTACTTAAGATAACAAGTTTACAAGTTCATCTTATCAATTAGCAGTCTGGCTCCAGAGGTGATTAGACAATGGGATTGGTTATCCCTAAACTTAGAGCTGAGGCCAGCAAAAATGTGTATTTAGGCAATAGTTTCTAAAAGCTGAAAAAAAAAGAGTTAACTCTTTATGAAATGATACTTGTTACGGTTTTCTTGGAGCCCTTCTTAGGCGCTGGCTTGCTGGTTCAGGCATTGCTGCTGGGAAATAAGCTCTTCACAACAAAATAACTAATGCTTCTGTAACAATGTCAAACAGTGATATAAGACTCATTCGACTGGGTTTGCTGATAGAAAGCTGGATAATCTCTATATAATGCCCTTTAGCAGAGCAAAGCTATCAAGAAGAGAAAAGGAGTTAAGAGTTACTGTCATTTTTGTCATGTTATGTCCGATGATCTTGCAGGGGAGTCTGACGCCATTGTGTTTCTCCTCTTTGTAGGTCTAGTTGACCAGCTCCTTCTTTGTGGTTTAGGTGATGAAGATCTTTCTTGGCCTCCTTTTCCTGAGGTCTCAGTCAGCTTGGGTAGAGATGGTGGTGCAATATTCAGCTGCCTGCAGAACTGTTCCAAATCATCTGGGTTTCGGTATACAAATGTTTTTCCGTCCTTCAGGACCTTGATGGCAAAAGGGAAGCCCCATCGGTATGCTATTCCAAGATCTTGTAAATGTAAAGTTAAATATCTGGCTTCCTTACGTTTAGCCAAGGTGATCGGGCTAAGGTCAGGATAGATCTGAATGGCATCTTCACCAAAGTAAAGTGGAGATTTCTTCCTGGATGCTTGTAGAAGGTTTTCTTTATCCTTAAACTTGTGACAGCACAGAATTACATCCCGTGGTGGCATACTGTCTGGGGGTTTTGGCCTTAGGGCTCTGTGGGCTCTGTTCAAGGCAATAGGTTCTTTTTCAGGATCTAATAAAAACTTGAACAAATTTTGTAAGTAGGAGGGTAGTTGTTGTGGTAGAATTTTTTCTGGTATGCCTCGAATTCGAAGGTTCTGCCTCCGGCCTCTGTTATCGAGGTCTTCCATTTGGATCTGTAAACGTTCAATGGCTTCGGATTGGAATTGAAAAGCTTGTGTGGTATTATCTGAGGCTTTATTCGTCTCCTCCATTTGGTCCTCTAACTCCAACACCCTGTCACCCAGCTCCCTGATGTCTCTTTTAACTTCTGCAAGACCATCTTTTATAGCTTTACTCACTTGTTGCATTATACTAGAGAGGTCCGCTTTAGTGGATAGAGCTTTGAGATCTGAGCGTGTTATAGGTATCTTATCCTCTATTGATGCAGGGGCTTGTGAGGTGTGTTCTGTAGGGTCAGAGAGATGTAGGTCAGGCTCTGTAGTCAGAGAAGTGTCATGGCTCTTGAAATAGGCATTCAATTTGCCTCCTGTATTTGTATGCCCCTTTAAAAGCTTATCTCCTTTGGTTTTACTCTTTGATGCCATCTTATGTCTAGGATCTTTGCAGTGTGATATAAGGGATCGTATTCTGTCCAGCAGTATGTATTTAGAAATTGATAGGCTGCACGATTTTCACGCTGTACAATACTGTAGTGCGCACTTTCAAATACTCTAAGGCCTTTTCTGTGCAGGTAGGTATGAATATCAGCCCAGACAATGAGTGGTCACATGTAGAAGCAAAGCGCCTTACAGGGCTGTTATATAGGGCCTGTTCAGTCTTAATAGCCCGGTGATATGTGTATGGCGCAGTCTCTTTTTATGTGTATGACGTTTTACCTTAGGTCCGTAATTTAGCTGGTCTGCAGGGTCTTGAAGTAATGATCTTCTCAGGAGGTGTATGAACAAGCTGTGTCTCCGGCTCGGTAGCTAGTGCCTCTATGTAATGACTCACCGCGGCGTGTGTACTGATAGCGTGGCTCACACTGTGCTGCGTCGTCTTTCTAATATAGGCCGCATTCAGACTTCGTCTAATTCCGTTTTTTCGGTCATACGGATCTCTTTTCTCCAGTGTCTGACGTTCATCCAGCTTTCTTAAGTAATATCTAGTAGGGCATATCCCAGTTCTGAGCTATTATATGTTATTTATTGCCCATTAGAGCGGTTGTCTGTCGGAGCTCTAACTTGATGCGACCATCAGGATTGCTGGCCGGCTCCGCCCCCTTGTTTAATATATTTTTAATGACTTGTCTGTATGCAGATAACAATATTGCTATGATTAGGACGAAGGTGCCTGACTGACAGCTGTATACCTGCTCCCCGTGTGTTACCTGTGAGCTATATTCTGTGCTTCGCTGGTTTTGTCTGGGCTTTATGTAATGTTTACATTAGAGGTAAATAATTCCACAGCATAAAGCTGACACACCTATACAGCAAACGTAAGGGAAATGGGCTAGGATAAAGAGAAACAAACAAATGTAAGCGCTGGTGCTGAAGATTATACCAAGTTAAACCATGTAATAAAGTGGAAAATAGTGCAAACAAAGAGCAATGTGTAACAAATCCGCATGTGCATGATACAAACGCAAAATATATCAATAATAATGAAATTATAAAAGTGTTGTAACCAAATGTAAAGTGAGTCCTTTTAAGGTGTTCTAAACAATGGCCACTGCAGTAGAGGTGAAACGTCTGTGGATATCGAATAAAGTCCTGAGTGCTGCTATGGCAAAACCAAACTTTTCCTCTTTTTAGTTGTGACGAAATTCTGTATAAAAGAGAAAACCATGACAAAGCTCTGACTCAAGATGATTTATTACAATAAAAATGTGCACCAAACATATGATTGTACTTACTAAAAACAAAAATGATTCGAGCCTTAAAAACAAATCATGTGGCGACCAGGAGCCTGGAATCCAGCACAGGGGCGGCAAGCGATGTTGTGGCTTAGCAGTCAGCAAACCACTGAAGAATGTCAGGAGTCCACAATGCGGACGCTAATCACAAATTGTCCGGCACTTGAGGATAACCTTGTGACCTCAAAAATAAAGAGCTGAGCAATATCTAGCCCCAACCTTCAACTTCCATGATTTCCTTTACATTATAAACTCTCAGTAACCTCACCATATGACTGTGCATGTATACCTCACCATATGACTGTGTATGTATACCTCACCATATGACTGCGTGCATGTATACCTCACCATATGACTGTGTATGTATACCTCACCATATGACTGCGTGCATGTATACCTCACCATGACTGTGCATGTATACCTCATCATATGACTGTGTATGTATACCTCACCATATGACTCTGCATGTATGCCTCACCATATGACTGTGTATGTATACCTCACCATATGACTGTGTATGTATACCTCACCATATGACTGCGTGCATGTATACCTCACCATATGACTGTGCATGTATACCTCATCATATGATTGTGTATGTATACCTCACCATATGAATGTGTATGTATACCTCACCATATTCCTGTGTATGTATACCTCACCAAATGACTGTGCATGTATACCTCACCATATGACTGTGTATGTATACCTCACCTAGGTTTCTGGTAGCGCCTCAGCGGACCGATCCCCCTTCTATGGGATCGTAGATCCTCTGTCACCTTGCTACAGGTGAGGGTCGCCTCGTTAGGGGCTATAACAAAAAATCTCTGTGTGTTCTTTGGTAAAGCAGTAACGATCAACCCAGAGACTAATTGGAAAATGTGATGTGTAGTGGTGATGCACAAAAGATAAGAGAAGAAAAATGCTAAACCTTGCTAAAGGTAGTGACAAAGATGCTAAACCTAGTTAGCAGTAAAAAATATATAAGAAGGAATTTTCGTGTGTGTCCCACACACACAATTGGTGTGACCTAATATAATCTAAGTTGAAATAGTGACACGTGTAAGTAGTGTGACAATCAGTGAATCACGTGAAAAAAATGTACAATCAATGCAAATCAATCAAACAGATGAATAAGGACAAAAGCAAAAAACAAAAACAAATACAGTCCTTTAGAAAGTAATGTTCAATCCAACAAATCCTAACGTGAAACAAAAGAGGTGAAGAAACAGTGGCCACTGTAATAAAAAGTTTGTTGTGTTCCTGATAAATTCTGTTAAATCCTGTGAAATAATGGCAGCCTGAAATAATACCAGGTAGTGGTGATGTAAAAATATATTTTCGTCAGGGGCCCGGCCGACCCGAAAAGTACCTAAAAATAGAAAACAAACACACAATAGTGCAGAGCGTAAAGTCCCAAAATAATAAGAAGGAGCAAGACTCACCAGTCGACGCGTTTCGGTCTGTACTAGACCTTTTTCAAGACTGGATTCTGTTGTCCTGGGTACTCTTTTATACCCTTTTGTCAAATATGAACCGGAAGTGATTGCGCAGTATTCTGTTTCCTGTTTAGTTACTCGTTAAAAATATGTTAGCTAAGCTTCTTATTTTCGAATGACCATTGCCATAAAGTATCGTTTTTCAATTCTAAGGCACTTAGTTCTATGCCTAAAATTTGTGTATCCAAATTTTCTCCTTACTTCGGAAGTTACTTCCGGTCTATCCTGTTCAATAACTTCCGGTCTGTATTTACAAAGATCACATTCATTACAGATCTGTTTATACGTCCTACACTTATACCAAATATTCAGAATCTTTGTGACATAATATACACAAATATGTGTTTAATGATAAGAGGATCGACCTCTGTACGATTTCATCCGTGGGAAATGGGTGTGTGCGTGTACGCTAATCCTATTGGGTGATTTTCCCATATGATAATTAGGTAGTGGGAAAGGGTATGTCCCTATTGGTGTATTTCAGAGGGTGCGGTTTTGAAGCTTTGTTTGTTTCCTAGGTAACAAAGAAAGTATCGTAAAGCGGATCAGACATATAGTAAACATTAAGAGTTTTGTGCCCATAATGAGTCTGATGATTATATCTATCGTATTCCTCCAGATGGAATAATTAGTGTCTATGTCACGAATATAGGAAATAGATCTATAAGAGGATTTCTATGGCTACTCGCCACTGTTTAGTCAATATTTCTTTTAAAGGTAAAGTGCGTTACGGGAGGGGGAATTACAATATACAAATCTAACAAATCTGAGTGTCTGTATTTGTCCCATCAAATACTACTAATGTATTTGAATGAACTTGTCTTAAAAGGATGGCTTCACTAAATTCGAGTGTCTGTATTGGTTGTTAGATACGATTATATCATGTTCTCTCCAGAGAAAAACTCAGTTATTTGTGGGGAATCCTTTATATTAGAGTTTACTGCTTTACCAAAGAACACACAGAGATTTTTTGTTATAGCCCCTAACGAGGCGACCCTCACCTGTAGCAAGGTGACAGAGGATCTACGATCCCATAGAAGGGGGATCGGTCCGCTGAGGCGCTACCAGAAACCTAGGTTTTTACCATTTGTTTTTAGTTTATTTATTTTAATATGTTCTTTGACTGTTACATGGATCCATGCTTGTATTATTAAATTGTTATTTTTTATATATATATATATTTGTTTATCAGTATCTTATTAGCTCTAGACCCAGCCTATTAGGCGCTTTGGATCTTTTATTCAAATTTCTATTCTATTTATTGACTACTAGGAGTCAATACCCAAAGCTAGGGTCACTTTGGGGTAGGCGCTGAGTGTATCACCCACTGTTACCATATGTATACCTCACCATATGACTGCGTGCATGTATACCTCACCATATGAATGTGTATGTATACCTCACCATATGACTGCGTGCATGTATACCTCACCATATGACTGTGCATGTATACCTCACCATATGAATGTGTATGTATACCTCACTATATGACTGTGTATGTATACCTCACCATATGACTGTGTATGTATACCTCACCATATGACTGCGTGCATGTATACCTCACCATATGAATGTGTATGTATACCTCACCATATGACTGCGTGCATGTATAACTCACCATATGACTGTGCATGTATTCCTCACCATATGAATGTGTATGTATACCTCACCATATGAATGTGTATGTATACCTCACCATATGACTGTGCATGTATACTTCACCATATGACTGCGTGCATGTATACCTCACCATATGACTGTGCATGTATACCTCACCATATGACTGTGCATGTATACCTCACCATATGAATGTGTATGTATACCTCACCATATGACTGCGTGCATGTATACCTCACCATATGACTGTTCATGTATACCTCACCATATGAATGTGTATGTATACCTCACCATATGACTGCGTGCATGTATACCTCACCATATGACTGCATGTATACCTCACCATATGACTGTGCATGTATACCTCACCATATGACTGTGTATGTATACCTCACCATATGACTGTGCATGTATACCTCACCATATGACTGCGTGCATGTATACCTCACCATATGACTGCGTGCATGTATACTTCACCATATGACTGTGCATGTATAGCTCACCATATGACTGTGCATGTATACCTCACCATATGACTGCGTGCATGTATACCTCACCATATGACTGTGCATGTATACCTCATCATATGATTGTGTATGTATACCTCACCATATGAATGTGTATGTATACCTCACCATATGACTGCGTGCATGTATACCTCACCATATGACTGTGCATGTATACCTCACCATATGACTGTGCATGTATACCTCACCATATGACTGCGTGCATGTATACCTCACCATATGACTGCGTGCATGTATACCTCACCATATGATTGTGCATGTATACCTCACCATATGACTGTGCATGTATACCTCACCATATTCCTGTGTATGTATACCTCACCAAATGACTGTGCATGTATACCTCACCATATGACTGCGTGCATGTATACCTCACCATATGACTGCGTGCATGTATACCTCACCATATGACTGTGCATGTATACCTCACCATATGACTGTGCATGTATACCTCACCATATGACTGCGTGCATGTATACCTCACCATATGACTGCGTGCATGTATACCTCACCATATGACTGTGCATGTATACCTCACCATATGACTGTGCACGTATACCTCACCATATGACTGTGCATGTATACCTCACCATATGATTGTGCATGTATACCTCACCATATGACTGTGCATGTATACCTCACCATATGACTGTGCACGTATACCTCACCATATGACTGTGCACGTATACCTCACCATATGACTGTGCATGTATACCTCACCATATGACTGTGCATGTATACCTCACCATATGATTGTGCATGTATACCTCACCATATGACTGTGTATGTATACCTTACCATATTACTGTGTATGTATACCTCACCATATGACTGTGCATGTATACCTCACCATATGACTGTGCATGTATACCTCACCATATAACTGTGCATGTATTCCTCACCATATGACTGTGCATGTACACCTTATCATATGACTGTGCATGTATACCTAATCACATGACTGTGCATGTATACCTCACCATATCACTGTGCATGTATACCTCACCATATGACTGCGCATGCATGCCTCATCACATGACGCTGCATGTATACCACGCCATATGACTGTGCATGTATACCACGCCATATGACTGTGCATGTATTTTTCATCACATGACTGCACATGCATACTTCATCACATGACTGCACATGCAAGCCTCCTCACATGACTGTGTATGTATACCTCATCACATGACTGCATATGCATGCTTCATCACATGCATCACATGCCTCATCACATGACTGCACATGCATGCTTCATCACATGCTTCACATACCTCCTCACATGCCTCACCATATGACTGGGCATGCCTCATCACATGACAACACATACATGCCTCATGATGCTCTATCACTTTTTTGTGCCTATGAGCTCATTGCCCAGAGCATCATAGTGCAATAAATGTTACAGTAGATTACCCACTATAAATTAATTCTTCATTCCTACACATCTGTCTTTTACTTGGCCAAGCAAACCTACTTTTCTTCTCTTATATCTATACTCCTTTTAAAAAAACACACATACTATCCAAAGAAACATCCTGACAGCCTTCAATCTTCCATCTCCACCCCCAGTCACCCCCTCTGCCACTCTCTACATCATTCCCCCAGTCACTGAGACTGAAGTGGTTTCCTTACTGTCTTCCTCATGCCTCACCACCTGCATGCTCGACTCTATCCCCTCACTTATAATACCTTCTCTGTTTTCCTCTCGCCTCACCACCTGCCTGCTCGATTCTATCCCCTCACTTATAATACCTTCTCTGCCTTCCTCACGCCTCACCACCTGCCTGCTCAACTCTATCCCCTCACTTATAATACCTTCTCTGTTTTCCTTACACCTCACTACCTGCCTGCTCGATTCTATCCCCTCACTTATAATACCTTCTCTGCCTTCCTCACGCCTCACCACCTGCCTGCTCGATTCTATCCCTTCACTTATAATACCTTCTCTGTCTTCCTCATGCCTCACCACCTGCCTGCTCGATTCTATCCCCTCACTTATAATACCTTCTCTGTTTTCCTCACGCCTCACTACCTGCCTGCTCAATTTTATCCCCTCACTTATAATACCTTCTCTGTTTTCATCCCGCCTCACTACCTGCCTTCTTGATTCTATCGCCTCACGTATAATACCTTCTCTGTTTTCCTCACGCCTTACCACCTGCCTGCTTGATTCTATCCCCTCACTTATAATACCTTCTCTGTTTTCTTCACGCCTCACCACCTGCCTGCTTGATTCTATCCCCTCACTTATAATACCTTCTCTGTTTTCATCCCGCCTCACTACCTGCCTGCTTGATTCTATCGCCTCACGTATAATACCTTCTCTGTTTTCCTCACGCCTTACCACCTGCCTGCTTGATTCTATCCCCTCACTTATAATACCTTCTCTGTTTTCTTCACGCCTCACCACCTGCCTGCTTGATTCTATCCCCTCACTTATAATACCTTCTCTGTCTTCCTCACGCCTCACTACCTGCCTGCTCGATTCTATCCCCTCACATATAATACCTTCTCTGTTTTCCTCACGCCTCACTACCTGCCTGCTCGATTCTATCCCCTCACTTATAATACCTTCTCTGTCTTCCTCACGCCACACTACCTGCCTGCTTGATCCTATCCCCTCACTTATAATATCTTCTCTGTTTTCCTCACGCCTCACCACCTGCCTGCTCGATTCTATCCCCTCACTTATAATACCTTCTCTGTCTTCCTCACGCCTCACTACCTGCCTGCTCGATTCTATCCCCTCACTTATAATACCTTCTCTGCCTTCCTCACGCCTCACCACCTGCCTGCTCGATTCTATCCCCTCACTTATAATACCTTCTTTATTTACCTTACACATCACTACCTGCCTGCTCTATTCTATCCCCTCACTTATAATACCTTCTCTGCCTTCCTCACACCTCACCACCTGCCTGCTCGATTCTATCCCCTCACTTATAATACCTTCTCTGTCTTCCTCATGCCTCACCACCTGCCTGGTCGATTCTATCCCCTCACTTATAATACCTTCTCTGTTTTACTCACGCCTCACTACCTGCCTGCTCGTGTCTATCCCCTCACTTATAATACCTTCTCTGTTTTCCTCACGCCTCACCACCTGCCTGCTCGATTCTATCCCCTCACTTATAATACCTTCTCTGTCTTCCTCATGCCTCACCACCTGCCTGGTCGATTCTATCCCCTCACTTATAATACCTTCTCTGTTTTACTCACGCCTCACTACCTGCCTGCTCGTGTCTATCCCCTCACTTATAATACCTTCTCTGTTTTCCTCACGCCTCACCACCTGCCTGCTCGATTCTATCCCCTCACTTATAATACCTTCTCTGTTTTCCTCACGCCTCACTACCTGCCTGCTTGATTCTATCCCCTCACGTATAATACCTTCTCTCTTTTCCTCACGCCTCACCACCTGCCTGCTCGATTCTATCCCCTCACTTATAATACCTTCTCTGTTTTCCTCACGCCTCACTACCTGCCTGCTCTATTCTATCCCCTCACTTATAATACCTTCTCTGCCTTCCTCACCCCTCACCACCTGCCTGCTCGACTCTATCCCCTCACTTATAATACCTTCTCTGTTTTCCTTACACCTCACTACCTGCCTGCTCGATTCTATCCCCTCACTTATAATACGTTCTCTGCCTTCCTCACGCCTCACCATCTGCCTGCTTGATTCTATCCCCTCACTTATAATACCTTCTCTGTCTTCCTCATGCCTCACCACCTGCCTGCTCGATTCTATCCCCTCACTTATAATACCTTCTCTGTTTTCCTCACGCCTCACTACCTGCCTGCTCGATTCTATCCCCTCACTTATAATAAATTCTCTGTTTTCCTCACGCCTCACTACCTGCCTGCTTTATTCTATCCCCTCACTTATAATACCTTCTCTGTTTTCCTCACGCCTCACCACCTGCCTGCTCGATTCTATCCCCTCACTTATAATACCTTCTCTGTCTTCCTCACGCCTCACTACATGCCTGCTTTATTCTATCCCCTCACTTATAATACCTTCTCTGTTTTCCTCACGCCTCACCACCTGCCTGCTCGATTCTATCCCCTCACTTATAATACCTTCTCTGCCTTCCTCACGCCTCACCACCTGCCTGCTCGATTCTATCCCCTCACTTATAATACCTTCTCTGTCTTCCTCACGCCTCACTACCTGCCTGCTTGATTCTATCCCCTCACTTATAATACCTTCTCTGCCTTCCTCACGCCTCACCATCTGCCTGCTCGATTCTATCCCCTCACTTATAATACCTTCTCTGTTTTCCTCACGCCTCACCACCTGCCTGCTCGATTCTATCCCCTCACTTATAATATCTTCTCTGTTTTCCTCACGCCTCACCACCTGCCTGCTTGATTCTATCCCCTCACTTATAATACCTTCTCTGTTTTCCTCACACCTCACTACCTGCCTGCTCGACTCTATCCCTTCACTTATAATATCTTCTCTGCCTTCCTCACGCCTCACTACCTGCCTGCTCGATTCTATCCCCTCACTTATAATACCTTCTCTGCCATCCTCACACCTAACCACCTGCCTGTCCGACTCTATCCCCTCACTTATAATACCTTCTCTGTTTTCCTCACACCTCACTACCTGCCTGATCGACTCTATCCCCTCACTTATAATACCTTCTCTGCCTTCCTCACGCCTCACTACCTGCCTGTTGATTCTATCCCCTCACTTATAATACCTTCTCTGTCTTCCTCATGCCTCACTACCTGCCTGCTTGATTCTATTCCCTCACTTATAATACCTTCTCTGTTTTCCTCACGCCTCACTACCTGCCTGCTCGATTCTATCCCCTCACTTATACCTTCTCTGTTTTCCTCACGCCTCACCACCTGCCTGCTCGATTCTATCCCCTCACTTATAATACCTTCTCTGTCTTCCTCACGCCTCACTACCTGCCTGCTCGATTCTATCCCCTCACTTATAATACCTTCTCTGCCTTCCTCATGCCTCACCACCTACCTGCTCGATTCTATCCCCTCACTTATAATACCTTCTCTGCCTTCCTCACGCCTCACCACCTGCCTGCTCGATTCTATCCCCTCACTTATAATACCTTCTCTGTTTTCCTCATGCCTCACCACCTGCCTGCTCGATTCTATCCCCTCACTTATAATACCTTCTCTGTTTTCCTCACGCCTCACTACCTGCCTGCTCGATTCTATCCCCTCACTTATAATACCTTCTCTGCCTTCCTCACACCTCACTACCTGCCTGCTCAATTCTATCCCCTCACTTATAATACTTTCTCTGTTTTCCTCACGCCTCACCACCTGCCTGCTCTTGTCTATCCCCTCACTTATAATACCTTCTCTATTTTCCTCACGCCTCACTACCTGCCTGCTCGATTCTATCCCCTCACTTATAATACCTTTTCTGTCTTCCTCACGCCTCACCAACTGCCTGCTCGATTCTATCCCCTAACTTATAATACCTTCTCTGTTTTCCTCACGCCTCACCACCTGCCTGCTCTTGTCTATCCCCTCACTTATAATACCTTCTCTGTTTTCCTCACTTCTCACTACCTGCATGCTCGATTCTATCCCCTCACTTATAATACCTTCTCTATTTTCCTCACGCCTCACTACCTGCCTGCTCGATTCTATCCCCTCACTTATAATTCCTTCTCTGTCTTCCTTACGCCTCACCACCTGCCTGCTTGATTCTATCCCCTCATTTATAATACCTTCTCTGTTTTCCTCACACCTCACTACCTGCCTGCTCGATTCTATCCCCTCACTTATAATACCTTCTCTGTTTTCCTCACGCCTCACCACCTGCCTGCACGATTCTATCCCCTCACGCCTCACTACCTGCCTGCTCGATTCTATCCCCTCACTTATAATACCTTCTCTGCCTTACTCACGCCTCACCACCTGCCTGCTCGACTCTATCCCCTCACTTATAATACCTTCTCTATTTTCCTCACACCTCACTACCTGCCTGCTCGACTCTATCCCCTCACTTATAATACCTTCTCTGCCTTCCTCAAGCCTCACCACCTGCCTGTTCGACTCTATCCCCTCACTTATAATACCTTCTCTGTTTTCCTCACACCTCACTACCTGCCTGCTCGACTCTATCCCCTCACTTATAATACCTTCTCTGCCTTCCTCACGCCTCACTACCTGCCTGTTCGACTCTATCCCCTCACTTATAATACCTTCTCTGTTTTCCTCACACCTCACTACCTGCCTGCTTGATTCTATCCCCTCACTTATAATACCTTCTCTGTCCTCCTCATGCCTCACCACCTGCCTGCTCGATTCTATTCCCTCACTTATAATACCTTCTCTGTTTTCCTCACGCCTCACTACCTGCCTGCTCGATTCTATCCCCTCACTTATACCTTCTCTGTTTTCCTCACGCCTCACCACCTGCCTGTTCGATTCTATCCCCTCACTTATAATACCTTCTCTGTCTTCCTCACGCCTCACTACCTGCCTGCTCGACTCTATCCCCTCACTTATAATACCTTCTCTGCCTTCCTCAAGCCTCACCACCTGCCTGTTCGACTCTATCCCCTCACTTATAATACCTTCTCTGTTTTCCTCACACCTCACTACCTGCCTGCTCGACTCTATCCCCTCACTTATAATACCTTCTCTGCCTTCCTCACGCCTCACTACCTGCCTGTTCGACTCTATCCCCTCACTTATAATACCTTCTCTGTTTTCCTCACACCTCACTACCTGCCTGCTCGACTCTATCCCCTCACTTATAATACCTTCTCTGCCTTCCTCACGCCTCACTACCTGCCTGCTTGATTCTATCCCCTCACTTATAATACCTTCTCTGTCCTCCTCATGCCTCACCACCTGCCTGCTCGATTCTATTCCCTCACTTATAATACCTTCTCTGTTTTCCTCACGCCTCACTACCTGCCTGCTCGATTCTATCCCCTCACTTATACCTTCTCTGTTTTCCTCACGCCTCACCACCTGCCTGTTCGATTCTATCCCCTCACTTATAATACCTTCTCTGTCTTCCTCACGCCTCACTACCTGCCTGCTCGATTCTATCCCCTCACTTATAATACCTTCTCTGCCTTCCTCACACCTCACCACCTACCTGCTCGATTCTATCCCCTCACTTATAATACCTTCTCTGTCTTCCTCTCGTCTCACTACCTGTCTGCTTGATTCTATCCCCTCACTTATAATACCTTCTCTGCCTTCCTCACGCCTCACCACCTGCCTGCTCGATTCTATCCCCTCACTTATAATACCTTCTCTGTTTTCCTCACGCCTCACCACCTGCCTGCTCGATTCTATCCCCTCACTTATAATACCTTCTCTGTTTTCCTCACGCCTCACCACCTGCCTGCTCGATTCTATCCCCTCACTTATAATACCTTCTCTGTCTTCCTCCCGCCTCACTACCTGCCTGCTCGATTCTATCCCCTCACTTATAATACCTTCTCTGCCTTCCTCACACCTCACTACCTGCCTGCTCGATTCTATCCCCTCACTTATAATACCTTCTCTGTTTTCCTCACGCCTTACCACCTGCCTGCTCTTGTCTATCCCCTCACTTATAATACCTTCTCTGTTTACCTCACGCCTCACCACCTGCCTGCTCGATTCTATCCCCTCACTTATAATACCTTCTCTGTTTTCCTCACGCCTCACTACCTGCCTGCTCGATTCTATCCCCTCATTTATAATACCTTTTCTGTCTTCCTCACGCCTCACCACCTGCCCGCTCGATTCTATCCCCTAACTTATAATACCTTCTCTGTTTTCCTCATGCCTCACCACCTGCCTGCTCGTGTCTATCCCCTCACTTATAATACCTTCTCTGTTTTCCTCACTTCTCACTACCTACCTGCTCGATTCTATCCCCTCACTTATAATACCTTCTCTATTTTCCTCACGCCTCACTACCTGCCTGCTCGATTCTATCCCCTCACTTATAATTCCTTCTCTGTCTTCCTCACGCCTCACCACCTGCCTGCTCGATTCTATCCCTTCATTTATAATACCTTCTCTGTTTTCCTCACACCTCACTACCTGCCTGCTCGATTCTATCCCCTCACTTATAATACCTTCTCTGTTTTCCTCACGCCTCACTACCTGCCTGCTCGATTCTATCCCATCACTTATAATACCTTCTCTGTTTTCCTTACGCCTCACTACCTGCCTGCTCTTGTCTATCCCCTCACCTATACCTTCTCTGTCTTCCTCACGCCTCAGCACCTGCCTGCTCGTGTCTATCCCCTCACTTATAATACCTTCTCTATTTTCCTCACACCTCACTACCTGCCTTCTCGATTCTATCCCCACACTTATAATACCTTCTCTGTCTTCCTCACGCCTCACTACCTGCCTGCTCGATTCTATCCCCTCACTTATAATACCTTCTTTGTCTTCCTCACACCTCACCACCTGCCTGCTCGATTCTATCCCCTCACTTATAATACCTTCTCTGTTTTCCTTACGCCTCACTACCTGCCTGCTCGTGTCTATCCCCTCACTTATAATACCTTCTCTGTCTTCCTCACACCTCAGCACATCACTACCTGCCTGCTCGATTCTATCCCCTCACTTATAATACCTTCTCTGTTTTCCTCACGCCTCACTACCTGCCTGCTCGATTCTATCCCCTCACTTATAATACCTTCTCTGTTTTCCTCACACCTCACCACCTGCCTGCTCGATTCTATCCCCTCACTTATAATACCTTCTCTGTTTTCCTCACACCTCACCACCTGCCTGCTCGATTCTATCCCCTCACTTATAATACCTTCTCTGTTTTCCTCACACCTCACTACCTGCTTGCTCGATTCTATCCCCTCACTTATAATACCTTCTCTGTTTTCCTCATGCCTCACTACCTGCCTGCTCGATTCTATCCCCTCACTTATAATACCTTCTCTGTTTTCCTTATGCCTCACTACCTGCCTGCTCGTGTCTATCCCCTCACCTATAATACCTTCTTTGTCTTCCTCACGCCTCAGCACCTGCCTGCTTGTGTCTATCCCCTCACTTATAATACCTTCTCTGTTTTCCTCACACCTCACTACCTGCCTTCTTGATTCTATCCCCTCACTTATAATACCTTCTCTGTTTTCCTCACGCCTCACTACTTGCCTGCGAGGATTCTATCCCCTCACTTATAATACTTCCTCTGTTTTCCTTACACCTCACTACCTGCCTGCTCGTGTCTATCCCCTCACTTATAATACCTTCTCTGTCTTCCTCATGCCTCACCACATCACTACCTGCCTGCTCGATTCTATCCCCTCACTCATAATACCTTCTCTGTTTTCCTCACGTCTCACTACCTGCCTGCTGGTGTCTATCCCCTCACTTATAATACCTTCTCTGTTTTCCTCATGCCTCACCACCTGCCTGCTCCATTCTATCCCCTCACTTAAATACCTTCTCTGTTTTTCTCACACCTCACCACCTGCCTGCTCGATTCTATCCCTCACTTATCGTACCTTTTCTGTCTTCCTCACGCCTCACCACCTGCCCGCTCGATTCTATCCCCTAACTTATAATACCTTCTCTGTTTTCCTCACGCCTCACCACCTGCCTGCTCGTGTCTATACCCTCACTTATAATACCTTCTCTGTTTTCCTCACTTCTCACTACCTACCTGCTCGATTCTATCCCCTCACTTATAATACCTTCTCTATTTTCCTCACGCCTCACCACCTGCCTGCTCGATTCTATCCCTTCATTTATAATACCTTCTCTGTTTTCCTCACACCTCACTACCTGCCTGCTCGATTCTATCCCCTCACTTATAATACCTTCTCTGTTTTCCTCACGCCTCACTACCTGCCTGCTCGATTCTATCCCATCACTTATAATACCTTCTCTGTTTTCCTTATGCCTCACTACCTGCCTGCTCGTGTCTATCCCCTCACCTATAATACCTTCTCTGTCTTCCTCACGCCTCAGCACCTGCCTGCTCGTGTCTATCCCCTCACTTATAATACCTTCTCTATTTTCCTCACACCTCACTACCTGCCTTCTCGATTCTATCCCCTCACTTATAATACCTTCTCTGTCTTCCTCACGCCTCACTACCTGCCTGCTCGATTCTATCCCCTCACTTATAATACCTTCTTTGTCTTCCTCACACCTCACCACCTGCCTGCTCCATTCTATCCCCTCACTTATAATACCTTCTCTGTTTTCCTTACGCCTCACTACCTGCCTGCTCGTGTCTATCCCCTCACTTATAATACCTTCTCTGTCTTCCTCACACCTCAGCACATCACTACCTGCCTGCTCGATTCTATCCCCTCACTTATAATACCTTCTCTGTTTTCCTCACGCCTCACTACCTGCCTGCTCGTGTCTATCCCCTCACTTATAATACCTTCTCTGTTTTCCTCACGCCTCACCACCTGCCTGCTCGATTCTATCCCCTCACTTATAATACCTTCTCTGTTTTCCTCACACCTCACCACCTGCCTGCACGATTCTATCCCCTCACTTATAATACCTTCTCTGTTTTCCTCACACCTCACTACCTGCTTGCTCGATTCTATCCCCTCACTTATAATACCTTCTCTGTTTTCCTCATGCCTCACTACCTGCCTGCTCGATTCTATCCCCTCACTTATAATACCTTCTCTGTTTTCCTTACGCCTCACTACCTGCCTGCTCGTGTCTATCCCCTCACCTATAATACCTTCTTTGTCTTCCTCACGCCTCAGCACCTGCCTGCTCGTGTCTATCCCCTCACTTATAATACCTTCTCTGTTTTCCTCACGCCTCACTACTTGCCTGCTCGATTCTATCCCCTCACTTATAATACTTCCTCTGTTTTCCTTACGCCTCACTACCTGCCTGCTCGTGTCTATCCCCTCACTTATAATACCTTCTCTGTCTTCCTCATGCCTCACCACATCACTACCTGCCTGCTCGATTCTATCCCCTCACTCATAATACCTTCTCTGTTTTCCTCACGTCTCACTACCTGCCTGCTCGTGTCTATCCCCTCACTTATAATACCTTCTCTGTTTTCCTCATGCCTCACCACCTGCCTGCTCCATTCTTTCCCCTCACTTAAAATACCTTCTCTGTTTTTCTCACACCTCACCACCTGCCTGCTCGATTCTATCCCTCACTTATAATACCTTCTCTGTCATCCTTACGCCTCACTACCTGCCTGCTCGTGTCTATCCCCTCACTTATAATACCTTTTCTGTCTTCCTCACACCTCACCACCTGCCTGCTCGTGTCTATCCCCTCACTTATAATGCCTTCTCTGTTTTCCTTACACCTCACCACCTGCCTGCTCGATTCTATCCCCTCACTTATAATACCTTCTCCTTCTTCCTTACACCTCACCACCTACCTGCTCGATTCTATCCCCTCACTTATAATACCTTCTCTGTCTTCCTCACACCGCACCACCTGCCTGCTTGATTCTATCCCCTCACTTATACCTTCTCTGTCTTCCTTACACCTCACCACCTGCCTGCTCGATTCTATCCCCTCACTTATAATACCTTCTCTGTTTTCCTCACGCCTCACCACCTGCCTGCTCGATTCTATCCCCTCACTTATAATACCTTCTCTGTCTTCCTCCCGCCTCACTACCTGCCTGCTCGATTCTATCCCCTCACTTATAATACCTTCTCTGCCTTCCTCACACCTCACTACCTGCCTGCTCGATTCTATCCCCTCACTTATAATACCTTCTCTGTTTTCCTCACGCCTCACCACCTGCCTGCTCTTGTCTATCCCCTCACTTATAATACCTTCTCTGTTTACCTCACGCCTCACCACCTGCCTGCTCGATTCTATCCCCTCACTTATAATACCTTCTCTGTTTTCCTCATGCCTCACTACCTGCCTGCTCGATTCTATCCCCTCATTTATAATACCTTTTCTGTCTTCCTCACGCCTCACCACCTGCCCGCTCGATTCTATCCCCTAACTTATAATACCTTCTCTGTTTTCCTCACGCCTCACCACCTGCCTGCTCGTGTCTATCCCCTCACTTATAATACCTTCTCTGTTTTCCTCACTTCTCACTACCTACCTGCTCGATTCTATCCCCTCACTTATAATACCTTCTCTATTTTCCTCACGCCTCACTACCTGCCTGCTCGATTCTATCCCCTCACTTATAATTCCTTCTCTGTCTTCCTCACGCCTCACCACCTGCCTGCTCGATTCTATCCCTTCATTTATAATACCTTCTCTGTTTTCCTCACACCTCACTACCTGCCTGCTCGATTCTATCCCCTCACTTATAATACCTTCTCTGTTTTCCTCACGCCTCACTACCTGCCTGCTCGATTCTATCCCATCACTTATAATACCTTCTCTGTTTTCCTTACGCCTCACTAACTGCCTGCTCTTGTCTATCCCCTCACCTATAATACCTTCTCTGTCTTCCTCACGCCTCAGCACCTGCCTGCTCGTGTCTATCCCCTCACTTATAATACCTTCTCTATTTTCCTCACACCTCACTACCTGCCTTCTCGATTCTATCCCCACACTTATAATACCTTCTCTGTCTTCCTCACGCCTCACTACCTGCCTGCTCGATTCTATCCCCTCACTTATAATACCTTCTTTGTCTTCCTCACACCTCACCACCTGCCTGCTCGATTCTATCCCCTCACTTATAATACCTTCTCTGTTTTCCTTACGCCTCACTACCTGCCTGCTCGTGTCTATCCCCTCACTTATAATACCTTCTCTGTCTTCCTCACACCTCAGCACATCACTACCTGCCTGCTCGATTCTATCCCCTCACTTATAATACCTTCTCTGTTTTCCTCACGCCTCACTACCTGCCTGCTCGTGTCTATCCCCTCACTTATAATACCTTCTCTGTTTTCCTCACGCCTCACCACCTGCCTGCTCGATTCTATCCCCTCACTTATACCTTCTCTGTTTTCCTCACACCTCACCACCTGCCTGCTCGATTCTATCCCCTCACTTATAATACCTTCTCTGTTTTCCTCACACCTCACTACCTGCTTGCTCGATTCTATCCCCTCACTTATAATACCTTCTCTGTTTTCCTCATGCCTCAATACCTGCCTGCTCGATTCTATCCCCTCACTTATAATACCTTCTCTGTTTTCCTTATGCCTCACTACCTGCCTGCTCGTGTCTATCCCCTCACCTATAATACCTTCTTTGTCTTCCTCACGCCTCAGCACCTGCCTGCTTGTGTCTATCCCCTCACTTATAATACCTTCTCTGTTTTCCTCACACCTCACTACCTGCCTTCTTGATTCTATCCCCTCACTTATAATACCTTCTCTGTTTTCCTCACACCTCACTACTTGCCTGCTCGATTCTATCCCCTCACTTATAATACTTCCTCTGTTTTCCTTACGCCTCACTACCTGCCTGCTCGTGTCTATCCCCTCACTTATAATACCTTCTCTGTCTTCCTCATGCCTCACCACATCACTACCTGCCTGCTCGATTCTATCCCCTCACTCATAATACCTTCTCTGTTTTCCTCACGTCTCACTACCTGCCTGCTCGTGTCTATCCCCTCACTTATAATACCTTCTCTGTTTTCCTCATGCCTCACCACCTGCCTGCTCCATTCTATCCCCTCACTTAAAATACCTTCTCTGTTTTTCTCACACCTCACCACCTGCCTGCTCGATTCTATCCCTCACTTATCGTACATTTTCTGTCTTCCTCACGCCTCACCACCTGCCCGCTCGATTCTATCCCCTAACTTATAATACCTTCTCTGTTTTCCTCACGCCTCACCACCTGCCTGCTCGTGTCTATACCCTCACTTATAATACCTTCTCTGTTTTCCTCACTTCTCACTACCTACCTGCTCGATTCTATCCCCTCACTTATAATACCTTCTCTATTTTCCTCACGCCTCACCACCTGCCTGCTCGATTCTATCCCTTCATTTATAATACCTTCTCTGTTTTCCTCACACCTCACTACCTGCCTGCTCGATTCTATCCCCTCACTTATAATACCTTCTCTGTTTTCCTCACGCCTCACTACCTGCCTGCTCGATTCTATCCCATCACTTATAATACCTTCTCTGTTTTCCTTATGCCTCACTACCTGCCTGCTCGTGTCTATCCCTTCACCTATAATACCTTCTCTGTCTTCCTCACGCCTCAGCACCTGCCTGCTCGTGTCTATCCCCTCACTTATAATACCTTCTCTATTTTCCTCACACCTCACTACCTGCCTTCTCGATTCTATCCCCTCACTTATAATACCTTCTCTGTCTTCCTCACGCCTCACTACCTGCCTGCTCGATTCTATCCCCTCACTTATAATACCTTCTTTGTCTTCCTCACACCTCACCACCTGCCTGCTCCATTCTATCCCCTCACTTATAATACCTTCTCTGTTTTCCTTACGCCTCACTACCTGCCTGCTCGTTTCTATCCCCTCACTTATAATACCTTCTCTGTCTTCCTCACACCTCAGCACATCACTACCTGCCTGCTCGATTCTATCCCCTCACTTATAATACCTTCTCTGTTTTCCTCACGCCTCACTACCTGCCTGCTCGTGTCTATCCCCTCACTTATAATACCTTCTCTGTTTTCCTCACGCCTCACCACCTGCCTGCTCGATTCTATCCCCTCACTTATAATACCTTCTCTGTTTTCCTTACACCTCACCACCTGCCTGCTCGATTCTATCCCCTCACTTATAATACCTTCTCTGTTTTCCTCACACCTCACTACCTGCTTGCTCGATTCTATCCCCTCACTTATAATACCTTCTCTGTTTTCCTCATGCCTCACTACCTGCCTGCTCGATTCTATCCCCTCACTTATAATACCTTCTCTGTTTTCCTTACGCCTCACTACCTGCCTGCTCGTGTCTATCCCCTCACCTATAATACCTTCTTTGTCTTCCTCACGCCTCAGCACCTGCCTGCTCGTGTCTATCCCCTCACTTATAATACCTTCTCTGTTTTCCTCACGCCTCACTACTTGCCTGCTCGATTCTATCCCCTCACTTATAATACTTCCTCTGTTTTCCTTACGCCTCACTACCTGCCTGCTCGTGTCTATCCCCTCACTTATAATACCTTCTCTGTCTTCCTCATGCCTCACCACATCACTACCTGCCTGCTCGATTCTATCCCCTCACTTATAATACCTTCTCTGTTTTCCTCATGCCTCACCACCTGCCTGCTCCATTCTTTCCCCTCACTTAAAATACCTTCTCTGTTTTTCTCACACCTCACCACCTGCCTGCTCGATTCTATCCCTCACTTATAATACCTTCTCTGTCATCCTTACGCCTCACTACCTGCCTGCTCGTGTCTATCCCCTCACTTATAATACCTTTTCTGTCTTCCTCACACCTCACCACCTGCCTGCTCGTGTCTATCCCCTCACTTATAATGCCTTCTCTGTTTTCCTTACACCTCACCACCTGCCTGCTCGATTCTATCCCCTCACTTATAATACCTTCTCCTTCTTCCTTACACCTCACCACCTACCTGCTCGATTCTATCCCCTCACTTATAATACCTTCTCTGTCTTCCTCACACCTCACCACCTGCCTGCTTGATTCTATCCCCTCACTTATACCTTCTCTGTCTTCCTTACACCTCACCACCTGCCTGCTCGATTCTATCCCCTCACTTATAATACCTTCTCTGTCTTCCTTACACCTCACCACCTACCTGCTTGATTCTATCCCCTCACTTATAATACCTTCTCTGTTTTCCTCACACGTCACTACCTGCCTGCTCGATTCTATCCCTCAGTTTTAATACCTTCTCTGTTTTCCTCACACCTCACCACCTGCCTGCTTGATTCTATCCCCTCACTTATAATACAGTCTCTGTTTTCCTCACGTGTCACTACCTGCCTGCTTGATTCTATCCCCTCACTTATAATACCTTTTCTGTCTTCCTCACGCCTCACCACCTGCCTGCTCGATTCTATCCCCTCACTTATAATACCTTCTTTGTCTTCCTCACACCTCACCACCTGCCTGCTCATGTCTATCCCCTCACTTGTAATACCTTCTCTGTTTTCCTCACGCCTCACCACCTGCCTGCTCGATTCTATCCCCTCACTTATAATACCTTCTCTGTTTTCCTCACACCTCACCACCTGCCTGCTCGATTCTATCCCCTCACTTATAATACCTTCTCTGTTTTCCTCACACCTCACTACCTGCTTGCTCGATTCTATCCCCTCACTTATAATACATTCTCTGTTTTCCTCATGCCTCACTACCTGCCTGCTCGATTCTATCCCCTCACTTATAATACCTTCTCTGTTTTCCTTACGCCTCACTACCTGCCTGCTCGTGTCTATCCCCTCACCTATAATACCTTCTTTGTCTTCCTCACGCCTCAGCACCTGCCTGCTCGTGTCTATCCCCTCACTTATAATACCTTCTCTGTTTTCCTCACCCCTCACTACTTGCCTGCTCGATTCTATCCCCTCACTTATAATACTTCCTCTGTTTTCCTTACGCCTCACTACCTGCCTGCTTGTGTCTATCCCCTCACTTATAATACCTTCTCTGTCTTCCTCATGCCTCACCACATCACTACCTGCCTGCTCGATTCTATCCCCTCACTCATAATACCTTCTCTGTTTTCCTCACGTCTCACTACCTGCCTGCTCGTGTCTATCCCCTCACTTATAATACCTTCTCTGTTTTCCTCATGCCTCACCACCTGCCTGCTCCATTCTATCCCCTCACTTAAAATACCTTCTCTGTTTTTCTCACACCTCACCACCTGCCTGCTCGATTCTATCCCTCACTTATAATACCTTCTCTGTCATCCTTACGCCTCACTACCTGCCTGCTCGTGTCTATCCCCTCACTTATAATACCCTTTTCTGTCTTCCTCACACCTCACCACCTGCCTGCTCGTGTCTATCCCCTCACTTATAATGCCTTCTCTGTTTTCCTTACACCTCACCACCTGCCTGCTCGATTCTATCCCCTCACTTATAATACCTTCTCCTTCTTCCTTACACCTCACCACCTACCTGCTCGATTCTATCCCCTCACTTATAATACCTTCTCTGTCTTCCTCACACCTCACCACCTGCCTGCTTGATTCTATCCCCTCACTTATACCTTCTCTGTCTTCCTTACACCTCACCACCTGCCTGCTCGATTCTATCCCCTCACTTATAATACCTTCTCCTTCTTCCTTACACCTCACCACCTACCTGCTTGATTCTATCCCCTCACTTATACCTTCTCTGTCTTCCTTACACCTCACCACCTGCCTGCTTGATTCTATCCCCTCACTTATACCTTCTCTGTCTTCCTTACACCTCACCACCTGCCTGCTGGATTCTATCCCCTCACTTATAATACCTTCTCTGTCTTCCTTACACCTCACCACCTACCTGCTTGATTCTATCCCCTCACTTATAATACCTTCTCTGTTTTCCTCACACGTCACTACCTGCCTGCTCGATTCTATCCCTCAGTTTTAATACCTTCTCTGTTTTCCTCACACCTCACCACCTGCCTGCTTGATTCTATCCCCTCACTTATAATACAGTCTCTGTTTTCCTCACGTGTCACTACCTGCCTGCTTGATTCTATCCCCTCACTTATAATACCTTTTCTGTCTTCCTCACGCCTCACCACCTGCCTGCTCGATTCTATCCCCTCACTTATAATACCTTCTTTGTCTTCCTCACACCTCACCACCTGCCTGCTCATGTCTATCCCCTCACTTATAATACTGTGACGAGACCAATCTCGCCACTGTGCATTGGAGGAGCCTGGTTGCCCGCCTGCTGCCTTTAGACTATGGCCCCATGTTGAAATGCTTACTTTTCCCCTGCAAAGACACGAAAGCCGGGTCATTCAGTACTTGCCCTATTTTGAACAGTGATACCCCAGATAGCTATGCCATGTAGCCCATTTGTAGAACGAAAGACTGGGTGGAAGACTTTGGCTCCATGGCAATTGAACTGTATTTCTCTGCCTGTGATAATTATATCAACCATTGTGTAAGGTAACTGCATCAACCATTGTGTAAGGTAATTGTTTCAACCATTGTGTAAGGTAACTGCATCAACCATTGTGTAAGGTAATTGTATCAACCATTGTGTAAGGTAATTGCATCACCAATTGTGTAAGGTAATTGTATCACAAGCAGAGGGGATGATTTTGTGTGGGAGTGTCTGAGAGTATTGTATGTGTTTATTGGTTGTTTTACAAAACCCCGTGGGTGGTACTAATGTGTAAAAATGTGTATTTAAGAACAATAAACACACAGCTCTGGCTGATTCCTGTTTTACCCTCAAGACGGAGTCTCATGTTTGGGGGGGAAGTGCTACTTTGAATTATTCTTTTGCCTGTTCCAGGAGAGAAGGATTTTGTGTATTTTCCCTGTTCAGTGTATTAACTGGGTTCGTGTGTTGCTATTCCCGTATTAAGGGCATCTTCCATCTGGTATTAACCCTCGATATCCGGGTTATACCGTTACAAATACCTTCTCTGTCTTCCTCATGCCTCACTACCTGCCCGCTCAACCTTATCTCCTCACTTATACCATCTCTGTTTTCCACCCTCACTCCAGCTCTTACTCACATCTCAACCTATCCCTTTCTACTGTTCATTCCCAACTCCTTTTAAACATGTAAAGGTCACTCCCATACTCAGCTGTCCAGAAGTATTTTTAATTGTTGCATTCACCCCATATAGGGGAATGAAGTGTTTAAAACAGTACTTGGAAGCTAAAAGCATGAAATATTGTATATGTAATTTGCAAATCTTACCCAGCGTTTCATGGTGCATTGGTAACAGTGTATACAGAGTACTTGTGGGTATAAGCAAGCGGGGATACGTGCCTACATTTGCTTATTTTCTATATAACAATTCTATCACCTAGATTACGAGTTTTGCGTTAAAGGCTGTGCGGTGCTAATGAGCAGTTTATGCTCACCGCTCACCTCTCACAGACAGCGCTGGTATTACGAGTTTTTACAAACCAGACAAGAAGTGAGCGTTGAGCAAAGTTTTACTCATTACCGCACTCCAATACCAGCGCTGCTTACGTTAGCGGTGAGCTGGTGTAACCTGCTTGTGCACGATTTCCCCATAGAAATCAACGGGGAGAGCCGGCTGAGAAAAAGTCTAACACCTGCAAAAAAGCAGCGTAAAGCTCAGTAACGCAGCCCCATTGATTCCTATGGGGAAATACATTTTATGTCTACACCTAACACCCTAACATGAACCCCGAGTCTAAACACCCATAATCTTACACTTATTAACCCCTAATCTGCCACCCCCAACATCGCCAACACCTATATTATAATTATTAACCCCTAATCTGCCGCTCCGGACACCGCCGCCACCTACATTATACTTATGAACCCCTAATCTGCTGCCCCCAACATCGTCGACACCTACATTATATTTATTAACCCCCTAATCTGCCGCCCCCAATGTCGCCGCAACCTACCTACACTTTTTAACCCCTAATCTGCCGCCCCCAATGTCGCCGCCACTAGAATAAACATATTAACCCCTAAACCGCCGCACTCCCGCCTCACAAACATTAGTCAAATATTATTAACCCCTAATTTGCCGGCCCTAACATCGCCGACACCTACCTACATGTATTAACCCCTAATCTTCGCCCCCAACGTCGCCGCCACTATATTAAAGTTATTAACCCCTAAGTCTAACCCTAAACCTAACTCCCCCTAACTTAAATATAATTAAAAGAAATCGAAATAAAAATTCCTATCATTAACTAAATTATTCCTATTTAAAACTAAATACTTACCTGTAAAATAAACCCTATGCTAGCTACAATATAACTAATAGGTACATTGTAGCTATCTTTTATTATTTTTATTTTACAGGCTAGTTTGTATTTATTTTAACTAGGTAGAATAGTTACTAAATAGTTATTAACTATTTAATAACTACCTAGATAAAATAAATACAAAGGTACCTGTAAAATAAAACCTAACCTAAGTTACAATTACAGCTAACACTGCACTATAATAAAATTATTTCCCTAAATTAAATACAATTAAATACAATTAAATTAAATTATCTAAAGTACAAAAGAAAAACACTAAATTACAGAAAATAATAAACAAATTACAAGATTTTTAAACTAATTACACCTAATCTAATCCCCCTAACAAAATAAAAAAGCTCCCACAAAATAAAAAAAAAGCCCTACCCTACACTAAATTACAAATAGCCCTTAAAAGGGCCTTTTGCTGTGCATTGCCCCAAAGTAATCAGCTCTTTTACCTGTAAAAGAATATTACAAATCCCCCCCAACATTAAAACCCACCACCCACACAACCAACCCTACTCTAAAACCCACCCAATACCCCCTTAAAAAACCTAACACTAACCCCTTGAAGATCACCTTACCGGGAGAAGTCTTCATCCAACCGGGCCGAAGTCCTCAATGAAGCCGGGTGAAGTGGTCCTCCAGACGGGCAGAAGTCTTCATCCAGACGGCATCTTCTATCTTCATCCATCCGGCGAGGAGCGGGCCCATCTTCAAGACAGCCGACGCAGAGCATCCTCTTCATCCAACGGGTCTTCTGGAATGAAGGTTCCTTTAAATGACGTCATCCAAGATGGTGTCCCTTCAATTCCGATTGGCTTATAGAATTCTATCAGCCAATCAGAATTAAGGTAGAAAAAATCCTATTGGCTGATGCAATCAGCCAATAGGATTGAGCTAGCATTCTATTGGCTGTTCCAATCAGCCAATAAAATGCTAGCTCAATCCTATTGGCTGATTGCTTCAGCCAATAGCAATTTTTCTACTTTAATTCCGATTGGCTGATAGAATTCTATTAGCCAATCGGAATTGAAGGGACGCCATCTTGGATGACGTAATTTAAAGGTACCTTCATTCCAGAAGAGCCGTCGGATGAAGAGGATGCTCCGAGTCGGATGTCTTGAAGATGGACCCGCTCCGCGCCAGATGAATGAAGATAGAAGATGCCGTCTGGATGAAGACTTCTGCCCGTCTGGAGGACCACTTCGCCCGGCTTGGATGAAGACTTCTCCTGGCTTTGTTGAGGACTTCGGCCCGGTTGGATGAAGACTTCTCCCGGTAAGGTGATCTTCAAGGGGTTAGTGTTAGGTTTTTTTAAGTTGGTATTGGGTGGGTTTTAGAGTAGGGTTGGTTGTGTGGGTGGAGGGTTTTAATGGTGGGGGGGGGGATTTGTAATTTTTTTTACAGGTAAAAGAGCTTATTACTTTGGGGCAAAGGCCCTTTTAAGGGCTATTTGTAATTTAGTGTAGGGTAGGGCTTTTTTTATTTTGGGGGGGCTTTTTTAATTTGTTAGGGGGATTAGATTAGGTGTAATTAGTTTAAAAATCTTGTAATTTGTTTATTATTTTCTGCTAATTTTATTTAATTGTATTTAATTTAGGTAAGTTATTTAATTATAGTGTAGTGTTAGGTGTTATTGTAACTTAGGTTAGGTTTTATTTTACAGGTACTTTTGTATTAATTTTAGATAGGTAGTTTATTAAATAGTTAATAACTATTTAGTAACTATTCTACCTAGTTAAAATAAATACAAACTTGCCTGTAAAATAAAAATAAACCATAAGGTAGCTACAATGTAACTATTAGTTATATTGTAGCTATCTTAGGGTTTATTTTATAGGTAAGTATTTAGTTTTAAATAGGAATAATTTAGTTAATTATAGTAATTTTTACTTAGATTTATTTAAATTATATTTAAGTTAGGGGGGTTAGGGTTAGACTTAGATTTAGGGGTTAATAACTTTAGTATAGTGGCAGCGACGTTGGGGGCAGCAGATAAGGGGTTAATAAATGTAGGTAGGTTCGGTGATGTTAGGGACGGCAGATAAGGGGTTAATAATATTTAACTAATGTTTGCGAGGCGGGAGTGTGGCGGTTTAGGGGTTAATATATTTATTATAGTAGTGGCGAAGTCCGGTTCGGCAGATTAGGGATCAAAAAATTATTTTAGTGTTTGCGATGTGGGAGGGCCTCGGTTTAGGGGTTAATATGGTTAATAGGTAGTTTATGGGTGTAAGTGTACTTTTTAGCACTTTAGTTATGAGTTTTATGTTACGGCGTTGTAGTATAAAACTCTTAACTACTGACTTTAAAATGCGGTACCAGACTTGACAGAAGAGGGTCTACCGCTCACTTTTTGGCAGACTCGTAATACCGGCGCTATGCAAGTCCCATTGAAAAAAGAGGATACGCAAATTACGTAAGTGGATTTGCGGTATTTCCAAGACTGGCCAAAAAAGTGAGCGGTGAGCCTGTACCTTCAAGACTTGTAATACCAGCGGGCGTTAAAAAGCAGCGTTAGGACCTCTTAACGCTGCTTTTTTAACCTAATGCACAACTCGTAATCTAGCTGTTAGTTTCTTACTTTTATGAAATGGGGGATTTTAAACTAATGCTTTTATCTCCACCATAACTTAAATGAATATTACTTTTTCTATGTACTTATATAATCGAAAAAGCTCATCTAGGTAGGCTCAGGAGCAGCAATGCACTGCTAGGAGCTAACAGCTGATTGGGGGATGCACATATATGCCACTTCTAATTGGCTCAACTGATATGCTCAGCTAGGTCCCAGTGATGCATTGCTGTTCCTGAGACTTCCAAAGTTTATTCTGATAATACAAGTACATTTGATAGCTGCCCTGTCTGACTCATGGGGTAGATTTATTAAGCAGTGCATGCTGCATCGATGTCCCATCATTTCTGGTCCTCCTGAAACGGAAGTTAAGAAGCGGCGGTCGTAAGATACCATCGGGATAATTGACAGCCCCTGCTAGTGGCCAATTGCCCGCCAGTGAACAGCAGGCGGCATTGCACAAGCAATTGTGCATGCTTGTGCAATGTTAAATGGCATTTAGCCAGGTCAACCATTCATAAATCTACCCCATGGACATTTTATTTAGACTTTACTGTCCCTTTAAGTGACATTCATTAGTAAGAGCAGCAGAAAGTGACGCACAAACTGTAATGCTGCAGATTATGTACAATATGTCATAAGGTTGCTATGGTACTGAATTGTTTCCATGTGATAATAGCCCAAAACCGGAGCTTCAACCTGCACTTCTTGTAGAAAACATATTGTTGTCAGATTCTCTTCCATTTATACCACATGATTCCTGGTTCCATAGCTGTAAATATACACAAGAATATTGCTCTATATATCTCTCATACAGATCCCTCCCCTCTATCTCTCATACAGATGCCCTCAGTGCCCTCTATCTCTCATACAGATGCCCTCAGTGCCCTCTATCTCTCTTCTACCTGTGCCCTCAGTGCCCTCTATCTCTATTCCACCTGTATCCTCAGTGCCCTCTATCTCTCATACAGATCCCTCCCCTCTATCTCTCATACAGATCCCTCCCCTCTATCTCTCATACAGATGCACTCAGTGCCCTCTATCTCTCATACAGATACCCTCAGTGCCCTCTATCTCTCATACAGATCCCCTAAGTGCCCTCTATCTCTATTCTACCTGTGCCCTCAGTGCCCTCTATCTCTCATACAGATGCCCTCAGTGCCCTCTATCTCTCTTCTACCTGTGCCCTCAGTGCCCTCTATCTCTCATACAGATACACTCAGTGCCCTCTATCTCTCATACAGATCCCCTAAGTGCCCTCTATCTCTATTCTACCTGTGCCCTCTATCTCTCATACAGATCCCCTCAGTGACCTCTATCTCTCATACAGATCCCCTAAGTGCCCTCTATCTCTATTCCACCTGTACCCTCAGTGCCCTCTATCTCTATTCTACCTGTGCCCTCACTGCCCCTCTATCACTATTCTACCTGTGCCCTCACTGCCCCTCTATCTCTCTTCTACCTGTGCCCTCAGTGCCCTCTATCTCTATCCTACCTGTGCCCTCAGTGCCTCTCTATCTCTCATACAGATCCCCTCAGTGCCCTCTATCTCTCATACAGATACCCTCAGTGCCCTCTATCTCTCATACAGATCCCCTCAGTGCCCTCTATCTCTCATACAGATCCCCTAAGTGCCCTCAATCTCTATTCCACCTGTACCCTCAGTGCCCTCTATCTCTATTCTACCTGTGCCCTCACTGCCCCTCTATCTCTCTTCTACCTGTGCCCTCAGTGCCCTCTATCTTTCATACAGATCCCCTCAGTGCCCTCTATCTCTCATACAGATGCCCTCAGTGCCCTCTATCTCTCATACAGATGCCCTAAGTGCCCTCTATCTCTTATAAAGATCCCCTCAGTGCCCTCTATCTCTCATACAGATCCCCTAAGTGCCCTCTATCTCTATTCCACCTGTACCCTCAGTGCCCTCTATCTCTATTCTACCTGTGCCCTCACTGCCCCTCTATCTCTCTTCTACCTGTGCCCTCAGTGCCCTCTATCTCTCATACAGATACCCTCAGTGCCCTCTATCTTTCATACAGATCCCCTCAGTGCCCTCTATCTCTCATACAGGTGCCCTCAGTGCCCTCTATCTCTATTCTACCTGTGCCCTCAGTGCCCTCTATCTCTCATACAGATGCCCTCAGTGCCCTCTATATTTCATACAGATGCCCTCAGTGCCCTCTATCTCTCATACAGATCCCCTCAGTGCCCTCTATCTCTATTCTACCCTTGCCCTCAGTGCCTCTCTATCTCTCTTCTACCTGTGCCCTCAGTGCCCTCTATCTCTCTTCTACCTGTGCCTTCAGTGCCCTCTATCTCTCTTCTACCTGTGCCCTCAGTGCCTCTCTATCTCTCTTCTACCTGTGCCCTCAGTGCCCTCTATCTCTCTTCTACCTGTGACCTCAGTGCCTCTCTATCTCTCTTCTACCTGTGCCCTCAGTGCCCTCTATCTCTCATACAGATCCCCTCAGTGCCCTCTATCTCTCATACAGATACCCTCAGTGCCCTCTATCTCTCATACAGATCCCCTCAGTGCCCTCTATCTCTCATACAGATCCCCTAAGTGCCCTCAATCTCTATTCCACCTGTACCCTCAGTGCCCTCTATCTCTATTCTACCTGTGCCCTCACTGCCCCTCTATCTCTCTTCTACCTGTGCCCTCAGTGCCCTCTATCTCTCATACAGATCCCCTCAGTGCCCTCTATCTCTCATACAGATCCCCTAAGTGCCCTCTATCTCTATTCTACCTGTGCCCTCAGTGCCCTCTATCTCTCATACAGATGCCCTCAGTGCCCTCTATCTCTCTTCTACCTGTGCCCTCAGTGCCCTCTATCTCTCATACAGATACACTCAGTGCCCTCTATCTCTCATACAGATCCCCTAAGTGCCCTCTATCTCTATTCTACCTGTGCCCTCTATCTCTCATACAGATCCCCTCAGTGACCTCTATCTCTCATACAGATCCCCTAAGTGCCCTCTATCTCTATTCCACCTGTACCCTCAGTGCCCTCTATCTCTATTCTACCTGTGCCCTCACTGCCCCTCTATCACTATTCTACCTGTGCCCTCACTGCCCCTCTATCTCTCTTCTACCTGTGCCCTCAGTGCCCTCTATCTCTATCCTACCTGTGCCCTCAGTGCCTCTCTATCTCTCATACAGATCCCCTCAGTGCCCTCTATCTCTCATACAGATACCCTCAGTGCCCTCTATCTCTCATACAGATCCCCTCAGTGCCCTCTATCTCTCATACAGATCCCCTAAGTGCCCTCAATCTCTATTCCACCTGTACCCTCAGTGCCCTCTATCTCTATTCTACCTGTGCCCTCACTGCCCCTCTATCTCTCTTCTACCTGTGCCCTCAGTGCCCTCTATCTTTCATACAGATCCCCTCAGTGCCCTCTATCTCTCATACAGATGCCCTCAGTGCCCTCTATCTCTCATACAGATGCCCTAAGTGCCCTCTATCTCTTATAAAGATCCCCTCAGTGCCCTCTATCTCTCATACAGATCCCCTAAGTGCCCTCTATCTCTATTCCACCTGTACCCTCAGTGCCCTCTATCTCTATTCTACCTGTGCCCTCACTGCCCCTCTATCTCTCTTCTACCTGTGCCCTCAGTGCCCTCTATCTCTCATACAGATACCCTCAGTGCCCTCTATCTTTCATACAGATCCCCTCAGTGCCCTCTATCTCTCATACAGGTGCCCTCAGTGCCCTCTATCTCTATTCTACCTGTGCCCTCAGTGCCCTCTATCTCTCATACAGATGCCCTCAGTGCCCTCTATCTTTCATACAGATGCCCTCAGTGCCCTCTATCTCTCATACAGATCCCCTCAGTGCCCTCTATCTCTATTCTACCCTTGCCCTCAGTGCCTCTCTATCTCTCTTCTACCTGTGCCCTCAGTGCCCTCTATCTCTCTTCTACCTGTGCCTTCAGTGCCCTCTATCTCTCTTCTACCTGTGCCCTCAGTGCCTCTCTATCTCTCTTCTACCTGTGCCCTCAGTGCCCTCTATCTCTCTTCTACCTGTGACCTCAGTGCCTCTCTATCTCTCTTCTACCTGTGCCCTCAGTGCCCTCTATCTCTCTTCTACCTGTGACCTCAGTGCCTCTCTATCTCTCTTCTACCTGTGACCTCAGTGCCTCTCTATCTCTCTTCTACCTGTGCCCTCTATCTCTCTTCTACCTGTGCCCTCAGTGCCTCTCTATCTCTCTTCTACCTGTGCCCTCAGTGCCCTCTATCTCTCTTCTACCTGTGCCCTCAGTGCCCTCTATCTCTATTCTACCTGTGCCCTCTATCTCTATTCTACCTGTGCCCTCAGTGCCCTCTATCTCTCTTCTACCTGTGCCCTCAGTGCCCTCTATCTCTCATACAGATACCCTCAGTGCCCTCTATCTCTCATACAGATCCCCTAAGTGCCCTCTATCTCTATTCCACCTGTACCCTCAGTGCCCTCTATCTCTATTCTACCTGTGCCCTTACTGCCCCTCTATCTCTATTCTACCAGTGCCCTCACTGCCCCTCTATCTCTCTTCTACCTGTGCCCTCAGTGCCCTCTATCTCTCATACAGATACCCTCAGTGCCCTCTATCTCTCATACAGATGCCCTCAGTGCCCTCTATCTCTCATGCAGATGCCCTCAGCGCCCTCTATCTTTCATACAGATCCACTCAGTGCCCTCTATCTCTATTCTACCTGTGCCCTCAGTGCCCTATATCTCTCATACAGATGCCCTCAGTGCCCTCTATCTCTCTTCTACCTGTGCCCTCAGTGCCCTCTATCTCTCATACAGATGCCCTCAGTGCCCTCTATCTCTCATACAGATGCCCTCAGTGCCCTCTAGCTCTCTTCGACCTGGCCCTCAGTGCCCTCTATCTCTCATACAGATCCCCTCAGTGCCCTCTATCTCTTTTCTGCCTGTGCCCTCAGTGCCTCTCTATCTCTCTTCTACCTGTGCCCTCAGTGCCCTCTATCTCTATCCTACCTGTGCCCTCAGTGCCCTCTATCTCTATTCTACCTGTGCCCTCAGTGCCCTCTATCTCTATCCTACCTGTGCCCTCAGTGCCCTCTATCTCTATTCTACCTGTGCCCTCAGTGCCCTCTATCTCTATCCTACCTGTGCCCTCAGTGCCTCTCTATCTCTCTTCTACCTGTGCCCTCAGTGCCCTCTATCTCTATCCTACCTGTGCCCTCAGTGCCTCTCTATCTCTCATCTACCTGTGCCCTCAGTGCCCTCTATCTCTCATACAGATACCCTCAGTGCCCTCTATCTCTCATACAGATGCCCTCAGTGCCCTCTATCTCTCATACAGATGCCCTCAGCGCCCTCTATCTTTCATACAGATCCACTCAGTGCCCTCTATCTCTATTCTACCTGTGCCCTCAGTGCCCTATATCTCTCATACAGATGCCCTCAGTGCCCTCTATCTCTCTTCTACCTGTGCCCTCAGTGCCCTCTATCTCTCATACAGATGCCCTCAGTGCCCTCTATCTCTCATACAGATGCCCTCAGTGCCCTCTATCTCTCTTCGACCTGTGCCCTCAGTGCCCTCTATCTCTCATACAGATCCCCTCAGTGCCCTCTATCTCTTTTCTGCCTGTGCCCTCAGTGCCTCTCTATCTCTCTTCTACCTGTGCCCTCAGTGCCCTCTATCTCTATCCTACCTGTGCCCTCAGTGCCCTCTATCTCTATTCTACCTGTGCCCTCAGTGCCCTCTATCTCTATCCTACCTGTGCCCTCAGTGCCCTCTATCTCTATTCTACCTGTGCCCTCAGTGCCCTCTATCTCTATCCTACCTGTGCCCTCAGTGCCTCTCTATCTCTCTTCTACCTGTGCCCTCAGTGCCCTCTATCTCTATCCTACCTGTGCCCTCAGTGCCTCTCTATCTCTCATCTACCTGTGCCCTCAGTGCCTTCTCTCTTCTACCTGTGCCCTCAATCTCTATTCTACTTGTGCCCTCAGTGCCCTCTATCTCTCTTCTACCTGTGCCCTCAATCTCTATTCTACCTGTGCCCTCAGTGCCCTCAATCTCTCTTCTACCTGTGCCCTCAGTGCCCTCGATCTCTCTTCTACCTGTGCCCTCAGTGCCCTCTATCTCTCTTCTACCTGTGCCCTCTCTCGTCGACCTGTGACCTCAGTGCCCTCTCTCTTCTACCTGTGCCCTCAGTGCCCTCCATCTCTTTTCTACATGTGCCCTCAGTGCCCTTTATCTCTCTTCTACCTGTGCCTTCAGTGCCCTCTATCTCTCTTCTACCTGTGCCCTCAGTGCCCTCTCTCTTCTACCTGTGCCCTCAGTGCCCTCTCTCTTCTACCTGTGCCCTCTATCTCTCTTCTACCTTTGCCCTCAGTGCCCTCTATCTCTCTTTTACCTGTGCCCTCAGTGCCCTCTATCTCTCTTCTACCTGTGCCTTCAGTGCCCTCTATCTCTCTTCTACCTGTGCCCTCAGTGCCTTCTCTCTTCTACCTGTGCCCTCAGTACCCTCTATCTCTCTTCTACCTGGGCCCTCAGTGCCCTATATCTCTCTTATACAGATGCCCTTAGTGCCCTATATCTCTCTTATATGGATGCCCTTAGTGCCATATATCTCTCTTGTACAGATGCCCTCAGTGCCCTATATCTCTCTTGTACAGATGCTCTCAGTGCCCTATATCTCTCTTTTACAGATGCCCTCAGTGCCCTATATCTCTCTTGTACAGATGCCCACAGTGCCCTATATCTCTCATATACAGATGCCCTCAGTGCCCTATATCTCTCTTGTACAGATGCTCACAGTGCCCTATATCTCTCATATACAGATGCCCTCAGTGCCATATATCTCTCTTGTACAGATGCTCTCAGTGCCCTATATCTCTCTTGTACAGATACCCTCAGTGCCCTATATCTCTCATATACAGATGCTCACAGTGCCCTATATCTCTCATATACAGATGCCCTCAGTGTCCTATATCTCTCTTGTACAGATGCCCTCAGTGCCCTCTATCTCTATCCTACCTGTGCCCTCAGTGCCCTCTATCTCTATTCTACCTGTGCCCTCAGTGCCCTCTATCTCTATCCTACCTGTGCCCTCAGTGCCTCTCTATCTCTCTTCTACCTGTGCCCTCAGTGCCCTCTATCTCTATCCTACCTGTGCCCTCAGTGCCTCTCGATCTCTCATCTACCTGTGCCCTCAGTGCCCTCTATTTCTCTTCTACCTGTGCCCTCAATCTCTATTCTACCTGTGCCCTCAGTGCCCTCTATCTCTCTTCTACCTGTGCCCTCAATCTCTATTCTACCTGTGCCCTCAGTGCCCTTGATCTCTCTTCTACCTGTGCCCTCAGTGCCCTCGATCTCTCTTCTACCTGTGCCCTCTCTCGTCGACCTGTGACCTCAGTGCCCTCTCTATTCTACCTGTGCCCTCAGTGCCCTCCATCTCTTTTCTACATGTGCCCTCAGTGCCCTTTATCTCTCTTCTACCTGTGCCTTCAGTGCCCTCTATCTCTCTTCTACCTGTGCCCTCAGTGCCCTCTCTCTTCTACCTGTGCCCTCTATCTCTCTTCTACCTGTGCCCTCAGTGCCCTCTATCTCTCTTTTACCTGTGCCCTCAGTGCCCTCTATCTCTCTTCTACCTGTGCCTTCAGTGCCCTCTATCTCTCTTCTACCTGTGCCCTCAGTGCCTTCTCTCTTCTACCTGTGCCCTCAGTACCCTCTATCTCTCTTCTACCTGGGCCCTCAGTGCCCTATATCTCTCTTATACAGATGCCCTTAGTGCCCTATATCTCTCTTATATGGATGCCCTTAGTGCCATATATCTCTCTTGTACAGATGCCCTCAGTGCCCTATATCTCTCTTGTACAGATGCTCTCAGTGCCCTATATCTCTCTTTTACAGATGCCCTCAGTGCCCTATATCTCTCTTGTACAGATGCCCACAGTGCCCTATATCTCTCATATACAGATGCCCTCAGTGCCCTATATCTCTCTTGTACAGATGCTCACAGTGCCCTATATCTCTCATATACAGATGCCCTCAGTGCCCTATATCTCTCTTGTACAGATGCTCTCAGTGCCCTATATCTCTCTTATACAGATGCCCTCAGTGCCCTATATCTCTCTTGTACAGATGCCCACAGTGCCCTATATCTCTCATATACAGATGCCCTCAGTGCCCTATATCTCTCTTGTACAGATGCTCTCAGTGCCCTATATCTCTCTTGTACAGATACCCTCAGTGCCCTATATCTCTCTTATACAGATGCCCTCAGTGTCCTATATCTCTCTTGTACAGATGCTCTCAGTGCCCTATATCTCTCTTGTACAGATACCCTCAGTGCCCTATATCTCTCTTATACAGATACGCTCAGTGCCCTATATCTCTCTTATACAGATGCCTTCAGTGCCCTATATCTCTCTTATACAGATGCCCTCAGTGTCCTATATCTCTCTTATACAAATGCCCTCAGTGCCCTATATCTCTCTTATACAGATACCCTCAGTACCCTATATCTCTCTTATACAGATGCCCTCAGTGTCCTATATCTCTCTTATACAAATGCCCTCAGTGCCCTATATCTCTCTTCTACAGATACCCTCAGTACCCTATATCTCTCTTCTACAGATGCCCACAGTGCCCTATATCTCTCATATACAGATGCTCTCAGTGCCCTATATCTCTCAAATACAGATGCCCACAGTGCCCTATATCTCTCATATACATATGCTCTCAGTGCCCTATATCTCTCTTATAAAGATGCCCTCAGTGTCCTATATCTCTCTTATACAAATGCCCTCAGTGCCCTATATCTCTCTTATACAGATACCCTCAGTACCCTATATCTCTCTTGTACAGATGCCCACAGTGCCCTATATCTCTCATATACAGATGCTCTCAGTGCCCTATATCTCTCTTATATGGATGCCCTAAGTGCCCTATATCTCTCTTATACAGATACCCTTAGTGTCCTATATCTCTCTCATACAGACACCCTCAGTACCCTATATCTCTCTTATACAGATGCCCTCAGTGCCCTATATCTTTCTTATACAGATGCCCTCAGTGTCCTATATCTCTCTTATACAAATGCCCTCAGTGTCCTATATCTCTCTTCTACAGATGCCCACAGTGCCCTATATCTCTCTTATACAGATGCCCACAGTGCCCTATATCTCTCTTATATGGATGCCCTTAATGCCCTATATCTCTCTTATACAGATACCCACAGGGCCCTATATCTCTCTTATACAGATACCCACAGTGCCCTATATCTCTCTTATACAGATATCCTCAGTGTCCATAATCTCTCTTATACAGATACCTTCAGTACCCTATATCTCTTTTATACAGATACCCTCAGTGCCCTATATCTCTCGTATACAGATACCCTCAGTGCCCTATATCTCTCTTATACAGATGCCCACAGTGCCCTATATCTCCCTTATACAGATGCCCACAGTGCCCTATATCTCTCTTATACAGATACCCTCAGTGCCCTATATCTCTCTTATACAGATACCCTCAGTGCCCTATATCTCTCTTATACAGATGTCCACAGTGCCCTATATCTCTCTTATACAGATACCCTCAGTACCCTATATATCTCTTATACAGATACCCTCAGTGTTCTATATCTCTCTTATAAGATGCCCACAGTGACCTATATGTCTTTTATACAGATGCCTTCAGTCTCCTATATCTCTCTCATACAGATACCCTCAGTGCCCTTTATATCTCTTATACAGATACCCTGAGTGCCCTATATCTCTCTTATACAGATGCCCTCAGTGCCCTTATCTTTCTTATACAGATGCCCTCAGTGCCCTATATCTCTTATACAGACACCTTCAGTGCCTTATATCTCTTATACAGATGCCCTCAGTGCCCTATATCTCTCTTATACAGATGCCCTCAGTGCCCTATATCTCTCTTATACAGATGCCCACAGTGACTTTATCTCTCTTATACAGATGTCCTCAGTCCCCTATATCTCTCTCATAAAGATACCCTCAGTGCCCTTTATATCTCTTATACAGATACCCTGAGTGCCCTATCTCTCTCTTATACAGATACCCTCAGTGACCTTTATCTCTCTTATACAGATACTCTTAATGCCCTATATCTCTGTTATACAGATGCCCTCATTGCCCTATATCTCTCTTATACAGATACCCTCAATGTGCTATATCCATCTTATACCCTCAATGCCCTTTATCTCTCTTATACAGATACCCTCAATGTGCTATCTCTCTCTTATACCCTCAATGCCCTTTATCTCTTTTATACAGATACTCTCTGTGCCCTATATGTCTCTTATACAGATACCCTCAGTGCCCTATATCTCTCTTATACAGATGCCCACAGTGCCCTATATATCTCTCATACAGATACCCTAAGTGCCCTTTATCTCTCTTATACAGATACCCTCAATGCCCTATATCTCTCTTATACAGATACCCTCAGTGTCCTATATCTCTCTTATACAGATGCCCACAGTGACCTATATGTCTTTTATACAGATGCCCTCAGTCCCCTATATCTCTCTCATACAGATACCCACAGTGCACTTTATATCTCATATACAGATACACTCAGTGCCCTTTATCTCTCTTATACAGATACCCTTGATGCCCTATATCTCTCTTATACAGATGCCCTCAGTCCCCTATATCTCTCTCATACAGATACCCTCAGTGCCCTTTATATCTCTTATACAGATACCCTGAGTGCCCTATCTCTCTCTCATACAGATACCCTCAGTGACCTTTATCTCTCTTATACAGACATCCTCTGTGCCCTATAGCTCTCTCATACAGATACCCTCAGTGACCTTTATCTCTCTTATACAGATACCCTTAATGCCCTATAGCTCTGTTATACAGATGCTCTCAGTGCCCTATATCTCTCTTATACAGATACCCTCAATGTCCTATATCTCTCTTATACCCTCAATGCCCTTTATCTCTCTTATACAGATACCCTCAATGTGATATCTCTCTCTTATACCCTCAATGCCCTTTATCTCTCTTATACAGATACCCTCAATGTGATATCTCTCTCTTATACCCTCAATGCCCTTTATCTCTCTTATACAGATACTCTCTGTGATGAGAGTGGGAGGTGACATCACCGAATGGGGGCGTGGCAGTGCTCACGTTGTGCCCAAAAGAAATGTGATTCATGAGAGGGCTTGTTTTTACGTGTGGGAGAATCTGTCTTTTGTGCGCAGCCCGTATGAACTAGCTGAATTCTGTGAGTTTGGTGTTGCTAAAGAAGAGCAAATCAGAGACAGAATAGACATAGGAATTGCAGATGCTGAGGTCTCACTGAAACTATGGTTGGAGGATGAATTAACGCTAGATGGGGTATTAGGATGGCCCGCCAAAGTGAACTGGTGAAAAAGTAAAGTGCTGATCTGAGGTGGATGAAGTGTAACAGTTCAGGAGAGCTGCAGATGAAAGGCACAGTGTGAGCGGTAGACCAAGGGCAACAGATAGGCCCAGAAGCGGATGGCTCGCTGAATGCAGTGTAACCATACCCATGCTCAGAATGTCATATGCCCAGCTAAAAATAAAAGATGTAGAAAGTGTAACCGAATAAGCCATTTTGAAGTGGCATGTAAAACTGAATACATTAAGGAGATGCAGGTGGATAGTGACCAGGAGGGTCAAGAAGTGTCTTTTGTAGGGTCTGTTGTTGAACGGTCTAGTTTAGACGAAGATTGGCGGGTTACACTTACTGTAATGGGTGCCAAGGTTGCCTTCAAAATTGACACGGGAGCAGACATCACTGCTCTGTCCCTTGCAGAATTCATAAAACTGCCTTGACAGCCTCAGCTGGCGAAAGTTACAATGAAAGTTCATAGTACGGGTGGCCGCATCGATTGTGCATGGAAATTTCTTGCCAGCTGCAAGTACAAGCAGAGGAAATTCACCATGTAGGTACATGTAATTAGAGGTCAGTGTATTAACAACCTATTAAGTAGGAAAGCAGCCTGTGGATTGGGCCTTGTCGCAAGAGTGAATGAGATTTCAGAAGACATGTTTGGTGAATTGGGCCTACTAAATTGCAACCCAGTCCGTGATGCAGTCCCATACAGCATTACCACTCCTCATAGAATTCAGTTCCCGCTCATGCCTCAAGTGGAGAAGGAACTTCTACGTATGAAGAATATGGGAGTTATTGAAGAGGATGTTGAAGCAACTGACTGATGTGCCCCCATTGTGCCTGTTGTGAAGAAAAACAGGAAGGTACGCATCTGCGTAGACTTGAAAAGGCCGAATGAGGCGGTGAAGACAGAGAGAGATATGTGCTGCCGACGGTTGAAGACATAGCTCCGAAACTGGCTGGGGCGAAGTTCTTCTCTACACTGGATGCTTCCAGCGGCTTCTGGCAGATACCTCTAGATCCACAGTGCCGCAAACTGGCTTCCTTCATTACACTGGTAGGTCGGTTTTGCTTCTGAAGACTCCCCTTCGGAATATACTCTGCTCCTGAAATCTTTCAAAGAGAGATGCGTTCCCTCCTAAGGGACCACGAAGGCACGGAAATCGTCATGGATGATATTTTAGTGTATGGGTCTACATTAGAAGAATATGATCAGCGATTGAGCTGTGTGATACAGTATATTAGAGAGTCCGGGCTGAAATTAAATTAAGAGAAATGCAATTTTAGAAAATCTGAGTTATGTTACTTTGGGCATATCATCAATGGAGATGGCATCGAGCCGGACCCTGAGAAAATCCTTGCTATTGAACAGATGAAAAGTCCTTCTAATGTACACGAGCTGAGACAAATATTGGGCCTTGTGAATTATGTGGGCAGGTTCCTTCTAGATTTATCCACAGTACTACACCCTATCACAGAGTTGTTAAAGAAAAATGTTGCCTGGGGTTCTTAACAGGTAGAAGCTTTTGTACAGGTCAAGTCCCTGCTGGGGTTTGCCCTAGTGTTAGGTTCTATGACCCTTCTAAAAAGACTGTGGTTAGTGCTGATGTGAGCAGTTATGGGCTAGGGGCTGCCCTCCTGCAGCTGAATGAGAACAAACTACAGCCCATAGCCTACTGTTCCCGTACACTGACGGCTGCAGGATCTAAATACGCCCAAATTAAAAAAAGATTGCCTGGCTGCAGCTTGGGCCTGTGAGCGCTTCAAGCGTTACCTAGTGGGTTTAGAGAAATTTAGTCTGAAGACTAATCATAAACCGCTAGTCCCTCTAATCAACTCCTATGATATTGACAAAACACCCCTAAGATGCCAGAGACCTCTTATGAGGCTGCTCAGGTTCAACATTCAGGCAGTGCATGTGCCGGGGGAAACAACAACTGGTAGTGGCAGATACACTTTCCAGGCTCCCGCTGGCTGCTGCTGAAGAATCTTCAGATGTGAAAGTGCATGTGGATTTAGTTCTGGCATCCAAATCCATTTAGTCAGGAAAGCTAGGGCAAATAAGAAAGGAGACACGTTTAGATACAGACCTTCAAAGAAGTTATTAAGTACATAAAAGTAGGTTGGCCAGAGAGCCGGGCAGCCTGGATGTCTTTAAGTTCTTATCAGTCAGAGAGGTTGCAGCTCACGGAGCTGGATGGTTTAGTGCTGCTCCAAGACCGCATTGTCATTCCTGTTAGCATGCGGCAGGAGATGTTAAAGGGACAGTCAACACCAGAATTTTTGTTGTTTAAAAAGATAGATAATCCCTTTATTACCCATTCCCCAGTTTTGCAAAACCAACACTGTGATATTAATACACTTTTTATTTCTGTGACTAATTTGTATCTAAGCATCTTCTGACTGCCCCTAATCACATGACTTTTAGTTATTATCTATTGACTTGCATTTAAGCCAATTAGTGCAGTGTCTGCCACTAGCCACGGGCTTGATCACAATGCTATCTATATGGCCTACATGAGCTTGCTCTCCCCTGCTGTAAAAAGTAAATAAAATAGAGGCGGCCTTCAAGGGCTTAGAAATTATCATATGTGCTTTCCTAGGTTTGCTTTCAACTAGAATACCAAGAGAACAAAGCAAAATTGTTGATAAAAGTAAATTGGAAAGTTGTTTAAAATGACATGCCCTATTTGAAAAATGACAGTTTTTTTTGGACTTGACTGTCCCTTTAAGCAGGATTCATGATGGCCACTTGAACATTACATAGTGCAGAGAAAGGGCAGCTACGGCGGAATGGTGGCCTGGGATCAGTTCCAACACTGCAAGCCATGTGTCAAAATGTGCCTTTTGCCGGGAACGAAGGCCTACTCAGAGAAGGGAGCCCTTGATTTCTACTCTGCTGCCTGCAGGCCCATGGCTGAAAATAGCTGCTGATTTGTGCGAACTGCACGGGAAAAAGTACCTAGTTGTGATTGACTACTATTTCAGGTATTTGGAGATTGCACCCTTGAATGAGATCACCAGTCAAGCCGTTATTACTCGTCTCAAGAGCTTGTTTGCCCGGTGGGGCATACCAATGGAGTTAGTGAGTGATAAGGGAATGCAGTTTGCTTCCATGGAGTTCAGTTCTTTCAGCAGTGAATATGATTTTGCCCATTCTATGTCAAGTCCATGTTACCCGCAAGCCAATGGGATGGCTGAAAGGGCAGTTCAAACAACAAAGTTCATTTTAAAGCAATCTGAGCCGTACCTAGCTCTCTTGGCCTGTCGGGAGACTCCCAACCAAGCCACAGGTTTTAGCCCGGCACAGTTGATGCTAGGACATCAGATTTGCACCACTTTACCCTCTGTAGGTGTCTTCCAGCCAACCAGCTCTGTTCCTCGGGACGAGGTCCTTAGGAGGGATGAAGAGGCTAAAAGGGGTTATCGATTCTTCTACGACAGAAAACACTCTGCGAGGCCCTTGCAAGAGCTGAATGTGGGGCAAAGTGTCAAAGTTAAACTGGATGATGGAAGAAATGGAAGATGCCTGCTACGGTAACTGGATGCTCTCCAGAACAAAGGTCTTATGTAGTCCTTACTGATGGAGGGACAGTCACACGTTGAAATAGAAGACATCTTCAGTCAGTACCTAAGAGTTTGGGACTGGATGCCTCAGAGCCACCGCCGGTGGGATCCCCTGTTTTTAGAGGAGTGCCTTCCCCTAAGCAAGATCACAGCAGGGATACTTATTTGCTTCCAGCAGACTCTCAATCACTTTCTTCTGTATCAGAGGACAGTTCATGTAAAATGACGTCAAGTGGAAGAGTAGTGAAACTTCCAGCCCGCTACCGAGATTAGCACTAGTTAGAGCAGTGACCAGAAAAATTGGCAGAATAACCCCATGGTCACTGTGGACTAAGGTAGTCTACCCCGATGTTCAAGTCAGGATTGTATTTCTTGTTGTTCATATAAATTCTCTTTAACTTGTTATTTGTTATACACTAAACAAAACTATTTTTGTATGCTTCTTGTATACCTTGTTATTTGATGTACTCTAAAAAAAAAGTATGCTTTGTCCTTTGAAAAAGAGAAAGATGTGATGAGAGTGGGAGGCGACGTCATCGGATGGGGGCGTGGTGTTATTTTATGTGTTGCAGTTACTAAGTTAGATGTGTTGTGCAAGCTGTATACTGCTATGCTCTGCAATAAAATAGCGCTGTTTCTTCTATGCTGTGTCCTGCATCTCATGACACCCTCAATGACCTTTATCTCTCTTATACAGATACCCTTAGTGCCCTATATCTCTCTTATACAGATGCCCTCAGAGCCCTATATCTCTCTTACACAGATGCCCTCAGTGCCCTATATCTCTCTCATACAGATACCCTCAGTACCCTATATCTCTCTCTTATACAGATGTCCTCAGTGCCCTATATTTCTCTTATACTGCCTCAAGCTGAACTCACTCAACTGCATAAAGCTGAACGCAGACAAGGCTGAAGTCCTCCTCCTCGGTCCCACTACATCCGTCTGGAATAACTCCTGGTGATCCACAGCCCTCGGACACCCTCTAACCCCCACTGATCTTGTACGAAATCTAGGCATCATCCTGGACTCATTGCTCTCCATGGACCGAAAAATCAACGCCGTCTCCTCTGCATGCTTCCACATACTCCACCTGCTTCGAAAGATCTTCAAGTGGATCCAAACCGAGACCAGGAAGACTGTCACCCACGCACACGTCAGCAGCCGACTGGACTACGGCAACACACTCTACGCAGGCTCCACCATCAAGCTCCAAAAAAGACTCCAGTGCATCCAGAATGCTTCGGCCAGACTCATCCTCGACATCCTTAGCCAATGCCACATCACCAAACACCTGCGGGACCTGCACTGGATCCCCAACAACAAAAGAATAACCTTCAAGCTTCTCAGCCACGCATTCAAGGCCCTCCACAACATCAGACCCAAATACATCAACCACCGCGTTACCTTCTACACCCCCGCCAGACAACTTCGATCATCCGACCAAGCCCTCACAGTCATCCCCTGCATTAGGAAAACCACAGCGGGAGGAAGATCCTTCTCTCACCTGGCAGCCAAGACTTGGAACACCCTACTGCTGCACATCAGACAAGCTACCGCCCTAACAAAGTTCAGGAAGGACATCAAGACCTGGCTCTTCGACTGATTTGCAACCCGTAGCGCCTTGAGACCCTTACGGGTGAATAGCAGCGCTTTACAAGAACCAAATAGATAAACAGAGTTATACAGATGCCCTCAGTGCCCTATATCTCTCTTATACAAATGCCATCAGTGCTCTATATATCTCTCATACAGATACCCTCAGTGCCCTATATCTCTCTCTTATATAGATGCCCTCAGTGCCCAATATCTCTCTTATACAGATACCCTCAGTGCCCTATATCTATCTTATACAGATACCCTCAGTGCTCTATATCTCTCTCATACAGATGCCCTCAGTGCCCAATATCTCTCTCTTATACAGATGCCCTCAGAGCCCTATATCTCTCTTATACAGATACCTTCAGTGCCCTATATCTCTCTCATACAGATACCCTCAGTGCCATATATCTCTCTTATACAGATACCCTCAGTGCCCTATATCTCTCTCATAAAGATACCCTCAGTGCCCTTTACCTCTCTTATACAGATGCTCTCAGTGCCCTATATCTCTCTTATACAGAGGCCCTCAGTGCCCTATATCTCTCTAATACAGATACCTTCAGTGCCCTATATCTCTCTTATACAGACACCCTCAGTGCCCTATATCTCTCTTATACAGACACCCTCAGTGCCCTATATCTCTCTTATACAGACACCTTCAGTGCCCTATATCTCTCTTATACAGACACCCTCAGTGCCCTATATCTCTCTTATACAGATGCCCTCAGTGCCCTATATCTCTCTTATACAGACACCTTCAGTGCCCTATATCTCTCTTATACAGATGCCCTCAGTGCCCTATATCCCTCTTATACAGATGCCCTAAGTGCCCTATATCTGTCAGGGTTTTTTCCCTGTTTTGTTTGCCATGTGCTGCTGGCAGGCATTTTACTCACCTCTCTTGCTGACTCTGGTGCATACTGTGTGATGCTGCTCATTTCCTGCACTTCCTTTTATGGCCAGACTGGTGTACATCATCCATGTGAGACATATGCTTTGCCCTTGCGTTGTCTCAGACCTGTTTGTGAGAGGTCCTGTGTATTACCTGGCTGTCTGATGTACCTCCTGGTTCCTGATCCCTGGCTTGTTTCTGACTCTGCTGTTCTCCTTGTTCCTGATTCCGGCTCATCTGACTACTCGCTTTGGCTCCTGACTCGGCTCGTCTGACTACCAGCTCTGGTTTTGATTCCTGGCTTGTTATTTGACTTGTGGACTTTTTATTATTTTTTGCTATTAATAAAGGTGTGATTATTTTTGCACTTTTCGTCTCAGTCTGATTCCTTGCACCCTGACATTACACAAGGGCCATGAATCCTGATGGTGCTAATAATCCACCTTTACCTGCCATAATTTCCAGGTGTCAGGGTTTTTCCCTGTTGTGTTTGCCATGTGCTGCTGGCAGCCATTTTACTCACCTCTCTTCCTGACTATGGTGCATTGTGGGGGATGCTGCTCACTTCCTGCACTTCCTTTTATGGCCAGACTGGTGTGCATCATCCATGTAAGACAGGATGCAGTCTCAGAATTGTGATGTCATCACTTATTATTTATAGGGCCTCTGTTCAGTATGCTTTGTCTTTGCGTTGTCTCAGACCTGTTTGTGAGAGTTCCTGTGTATTACCTGGCTGCCTGATGTCCTTCCTGGTTCCTGATCCCTGGCTTGTTCCTGACTCTGCTGTTTTCCCTGTTCCTGATTCCGGCTCGTCTGACTATTCGCTTTGGCTCCTGACTCGGCTCGTCTGACTACCAGCTCTGGTTTTGACTCCTGGCTTGTTATTTGACTTGTGGACTTTTTATTATTTTTTGCTATTAATAAAGGTGTGATTATTTTTGCACTTCTCGTCTCAGTCTGATTCCTGGCACCCTGACATTACGCAAAGGCCATGAATCCTGATGGTGCTAATAATCCACCTTTACCTGCCATCATTTCCAGGATGGATGAACAGGATCACCGCTTGGATCAATTTGCACTAGCCCTGCAAACCCTGCTGACTCGCACTGCACATTTGGACCAAAGTGTTCCGCAAGTTATGGCTGCTCCTGTTTCCGCTGCTGCACCTATGCCTAGGAGCATGTCCGGTTCTGCACCTCTGCCTCAGCTATATGGAGGCGATCCTATTCAGTGCAGAGGGTTTTTGAACCAGGTGGGCATTTACTTTGAGATGTTACCTCAGGCGTTTCCCTCTGACAGAGCTAAGGTGGGATTTCTCATCTTGTTACTCTCTGACACAGCTCTTGCCTGGGCTAAACTCTTGTGGGAGACTAATAAACCTGTGATTTCAAATTACCCTGAATTTGTGGCCTCCTTTCGAAGAGTATTTGATGTTCCGGCTCTCTCCTCCTCTGCTGCTAAACGACTCATGTCCATTCAGCAAGGTACAAGATCTGTTACTCAGTATGCTATTGAGTTCCGTACGCTTGCTGCAGAGGTAGGTTGGAACAAAGAAGCCCTTGTTGCCGCCTTCTTTCATGGGCTCTCTGATGCGATTAAAGACGAAGTTGCTGCCAGAGATTTACCAGAGGATCTCGAGGCATTGGTGTCTTTATTGATCCTAATTGACATCAGACTCAGAGAGAGGCCCTCTTTCAAGGAGCGCTTGCGGAAGCCTCCTGTTCCGTTGTCTCCTACGTGTTCGTTCCCACCCATGACTCCCTCTCCTCCCATGCATCCTGGTCCCGAGTCACCAGGTACTGCTGAGCCAATGCAGCTGGGATTCACGTGTCTCTCTGAGGCAGAGAGGGCCTTTAGGAGGAGGGAGGGGCTCTGCCTCTATTGTGGGTTACAGGGCCACCTTTTGAAGTCTTGTCCTACACGGCCGGGAAACGCTCACACCTAAGGTCCTGTCGGGGGCAGACCTTGGGTGGTTTATCCTCGTCCCCGGAACCACTTAAGGAGAAACCTTTGGTCACGGTTGTTCTTTCCTGGGCGGACTCCTCCATAGTCACTCACGCTCTTGTTGACTCCTGTGCTGCAGGCTATTTCATTGACAGTGCTTTTGTATCAAAGAACTCCCTTCCTGTTTTGCCTTGGTCCATACCGCTTACTATTGAGGCCATTGATGGCAGGCCCCTTCAGCCCGCACTCATTACTCACGAAACTGCTCCGTTGTCCATGGCTGTTGGGGCTCTCCATTTTGAAACCCTCCAGTTCCAGGTGATAAACTCTCCGCATTTTCCGGTTGTTCTGGGTTATCCCTGGCTCCAAAAGCACAATCCAGTTTTGACTGGCGCAGGTCCGAAATTTTGTTGTGGTCCCCGCAATGTATTTCCACTTGTCTTCGGAAACCAGTTAAAGTCTTGTGCACTTCTTCGGTATCTCAATTGCCAGAAGAGTACCGAGAATTCCTAGACGTGTTTGACAAGGTGCGTGCCGGTACGTTGCCTCCTCACCGGTCTTATGATTGTGCCATAGACCTGCAACCCGGAGCCATTCCTCCTCGGGCCGGGTGCACCCTCTGTCTGTTGCAGAGAACTGTGCTATGGAGGAGTATGTTGCTGATGCTCTGTCGTGGGGGATCATCCGCAAATCCTGCTCTCCTGCAGGGGCTGGTTCCTTCTTTGTGAAGAAAAAGGGTGGCGAGTTAAGACCATGTATCGATTATAGGGGTCTTAATCGTCTTACCATTAAGAATGCTTACCTTATTCCGCTTATTACAGAACTCTTTGACCGGGAACTACGGTCTTTACTAAACTTGATTTGAGAGGAGCGTACAATCTCGTTAGGATTAAGGAGGGCCACGAATGGAAAACAGCATTTAACACCAGGAGCGGGCATTATGAGTATCTTGTAATGCCCTTTGGCCCATGTAATGCTCCTGCTGTTTTTCAGGAATTTATTAATGATGTCCTACGAGATATGTTGCAACAGTGTGTTTGTGGTGTACTTAGACGACATCCTCATACACTCACCCACACTTGAGGCTCATCGTTCTGATGTTACGCGGGTTCTTCAGAGACTACGTGAGAACGGCCTGTTTTGTAAACTCAAGAAATGTAACTTCCATCAGACTCAAGTAACCTTCCTATGTTATATTATCTCTGTTGCAGGGTTCTCCATGGATCCTGACAAGTTATCTGCAGTTCTGCAGGGGCCTCGCCCAGTTGGTCTTCGATCTATTCAACGTTTTTTGGGGTTCGCCAATTACTATAGAAAGTTTATTAAAAACTTTTCTTCCTTGGTCAAACCTATCACAGACATGACCCGTGAAGAGAATGATCCACTCCATTGGTCACCTACTGCCATTAAGGCCTTTGATAGTCTTAAGACTGCCTTTGCTGCCGCTCCAGTTCTGGCTCATCTTAACCCTGTCCTGCCTTTCGTTCTTGAGGTCGATGCGTCTGAGACTGGAGTAGGTGCCCTCTTGTCTCAACGTCTCACCCCTGATGGTTCCTTGCATCCGTGTGGTTTCTTTTGTAAGAAATTGTCTCTAGCGGAGTGCAATTATGAAATTGGCGACAGGGAATTACTGGCCATAATTTTGGCACTTAAGGAATGGAGGCATCTTCTCAAGGGTACTAGCGTGCCAGTGCTCATTATTACTGACCACAAGAATTTAACTTATCTATCTGAAGCAAAACGTTTGTCGCCCCCGTCAGGCCAGATGGGCGCTATTTTTGTCTCGGTTTAATTATGTGGTCTCCTACCTGCCTGGTAGTAAGAATGTTAGGGCTGATGCCCTCTATCGACAATGTTTGCCTCTGTCCAAGGAGGAGTCTGTACCTACTCCTGTTATACCTCCTGACCATATGTTGGCTACCATATGTACTAATTTGACTTCTCCCTTGGGGGAGGAGATCCTGGCTGCACAAACCAATGCACCTTCTGAGAAACCTAGTGGTAAGTGTTTTGTTCCTGAGAATCTTCAAACTAAACTTTTGCACACTTACCACTATCCTAAAGCCACAGGTCATCCAGGCAAGAACCAAATGATTTGGTCTGTCACTCGACAACTCTGGTGGCCAGGTCTTCGTTCTGATGTTGCGGCGTATGTTGCCTCCTGCTCAGTTTGTGCACAGAATAAGACTCTTCAATGTCTTCCTGTGGGTCTTCTTCAACCTATTGCTAATGGTGAGCGTCCTTGGACAGATCTTTCCATGGACTTCATTGTCGAGCTCCCCGTTTCCAATGGCAATACTGTTATCCTTATGGTGGTTGACCGTTTCTCTAAAATGTCACATTGCATTCCCTTGATGAAGCTACCTACCGCTCAGGAGCTTGCTTCAATTTTTGCCCGGGAGGTCTTCTGTTTACATGGGTTACCCAAGGAGATAGTGTTGGACCGGGGTAGCCAGTTTGTCTCCAGATTTTGGCGTTCCTTTTGTGCTCAAATGGGGATCCAGCTTTCCTTCTCCTCTGCATATCACCCTCAATCCAATGGGGCTGCGGAATGGTCTAATCAAGCTCTGGAACAGTTCCTCCGTTGCTATGTCTAAGATCACCACAATAATTGGTCTGAACGGTTACCTTGGGCAGAGTTTGCTCGTAATAGTGCTATTAATGCTTCCTCCAAGTTATTCCCGTTCATGGCGAATTATGGGTTTCAACCATCCTTGTTGCCCGATTCATTCATGTCTCAGGGTATTCCGGCTTTGGAGGAGCATCTCCGGCAACTCCGTTCCACGTGGGTGCAGCTTCAGGATTGCCTTCATCATTCTATGCAGCGCCAAAAGTTCCAGGCTGATAGTAGGCGTCTGCCCGCACCTTCCTACCAGGTTGGTGAGAGAGTTTGGCTGTCCTCCCGCAGCTTGAACCTTTGTGTGCCTTCCAATAAATTGGCTCCCCGTTTTGTTGGTCCTTTTCAAATACTCCAACGGGTTAATCCTGTGGCCTACGCTCTTGACATTCCTCCTGCTATGCGCATCTCCAATGTTTTTCATGTCTCCCTCTTGAAACCATTGGTTTGTAATCGGTTTACCACTGTGTTGCCTCGTCCCCGTCCTATCTTTGTTGACAACCATGAGGAGTATGAGGTCAGCAGCATTATTGACTCTCGTATGTCCAGGGGCTGTGTACAGTATTTGGTTCACTGGAGGGGCTACGATCCGGAGGAGCGTTCTTGGGTTCCCTAGTCTGATGTTCATGCTCCCGCCCTCCTCCTTGCCTTCCATGCCTGTTTCCCCAATAAGCCTTTTGTCCTCCCGCGGGGGAGGGATAGTTGAGGGGAGGATACTGTCAGGGTTTTTCCCTGTTGTGTTTGCCATGTGCTGCTGGCAGCCATTTTACTCACCTCTCTTCCTGACTATGGTGCATTGTGGGGGATGCTGCTCACTTTCTGCACTTCCTTTTATGGCCAGACTGGTGTGCATCATCCATGTGAGACAGGATGCAGTCTCAGAATTGTGATGTCATCACTTATTATTTAAAGGGCCTCTGTTCAGTATGCTTTGCCTTTGCGTTGTCTCAGACCTGTTTGTGAGAGCTCCTGCGATAGAGACAATTTAGAGTGAGTGCACCTGAAAGTGACGATAATATATATTGCTCAAACCCTAAAAATTACAGTTGTTCCTTCAAACAACTGTCTAAAGAATATGGGAAGGTACAGATAAGGGGAGCTAGAATTGGATTTCTAAGTTTAGTTAACTGAATAAATATATGACTGGTGAAGTATTTATGTGAATGCGATACGCAATGTTAGAGTTGTAGAGGCTCAGTCTTGAATAGAAGAAATATATTTGTGTAGAGAAATATAGTGTTAAAAAAAATATTGTAAAATATATAATTAGAAAATATAATATAAACGGTGATACCGATTTTTGTTAATAAAATGGTGTAGTGGTGTGGGCATAAATCAATATTATAGTGACTAGAGGTGCTATTATTTCGATAAATAAATATGCTTGTTATACAATTTGCATATACAAAATACTTTTTTTTTTCTATTATTATAAAAATGAAAATAAAGATAAAGTGTACATTTATATAAAAATATAATACATTTATTGCTGATATAGACAGTGTAATACAAAATGAAAATTAAAATATTTGGTATAGAGCTCTTATACCTTATGAACAATAATAAAATTATAACAATAAAAACGTCTCTCTTAGTATAAAATATAGTAACAGGATAAAGCACTTCTCTAAGTTTAAAAATGGTCTCAATGCAGTAAAAAGTTGTGCAAAGTATGTCTAGAAGATGTACAAAATATGTCTAGAATAGTCTCGTGAACCACTTTAAAACCTTATAAACTTGTATTGTTTCAAGAGTTTAGAATATACATTAATTAGGTTATTAGTTGCCGTTGGTTGTTCAGATCTGAATACTGCTCCGTTAGTGTGGAGGATACCTTTACTGTAATAATGTTCTCACTTAAAGTCACACTTTGTATAGTATATTATATTACTAAGATTCAGCTGTACGCTGGTTTGTACTCACATTTAGAATCAGTGTGTGGAGGTTAAAGGATTTCCAATTTGTCGGTATTTCAGGTCAGCTGACAGATGCCGTAATGTGAGGTATCTTATTGGTTGGGGTTGCTCAACCTTTATGATGGAGTAAAATTTGAAAAATAGATGAAAGAATGCCGCTATTAGTAATAGTAATACTTTGTAAGGTGATATCCTTTGTTGAAAATTTACGGTGTTATAGGTAGTAAAAGGATTCTTTACGGTGTTACAAATGACACAATGTTTTTTTCTTGCTGGAAAATCCTCACAGCCTGTATGTAGAATTGGCAATCCGATGGTTACAAAATCTCTTTGGGAAACTGAAACTATATACCTCCGTGAGGTTTGCAGGAGTCTCAGTTTCTGATGGTTACAATGTCTCTTTAGGAAAATGAGACTGTTTACCTTTTTTAGGAAACTGGAACTATTTGTCTTCGTGAGGTTTGCAGGAGTCTCAGATTCTAAAACTTGGATTTTTATGCAAGTGTAGACGATAATAGTTGTTGTTTTTCTTCACTGGGTTCTTACATGTTTTAAGTGGTGTTTAGTAGTCTGGCGTCCTGGATAGCTGTAAAGATTTCTTAAAGGTGCTGAAACTGTTTACCTTTGTAAGGTTTGCAAGAGTTTCAGATTACAGGTGGAGTCGTTCAGCAGTCTGTTAAAAAGAAGGCTGAAAAATTGCTGATTGCAATAGCCTGGTATCCAGTTTGAGAACTTTTGAAGGCTAGCAGAGTTCAAACGGCTTGGCAGGAAAAACTGGTATTAGAGCCAAGATATAAGTCCACTATACTTGTGGCTATTTGATGCACACTCAGAGGGCAAAGCTACGCGTTTCGGCCGTAGCCTTTATCAAGATGCCCAAGGTGTGTTAATGATTAGCTTTTAAAGGTGTGAGTGTGACCTCATTGGGAGATTTGAATCTGTTTTGACCTATCAGCAAGAAATTTCGGCCGTGGAGTAATGTGTTTCAGCTGATTCATGTACAGACTGCACACAGTTACAAGGCAATTGGTTCACAATCTATAACAGTGAATACGTAGCGATATGTTACTCTAAAATATATAAAATAAACTAAAATGGACCATACACAGAAAAATGCACAGATAAATGGCTTCTTTTGTTTTTTTTTTTGTTTTTTTTAAATTTTCAAAGAAGCTTTATTTAAATCATTTGTAAATACAAAACATTGTTTAAATATAAATGGTGGTTTACAATATTTTAACATAGTAATCTCTACTGCGTTTAGCATGTAACTAGTGTCCATACATATGCGGGTGGCATATGTTTATTATCAGTTTTCTCCTTATAAATAGTGTTCTCTTCACATTGGGACATGTTTAATAAAGTCCATTTTTTTTTTTTTTTTGGTCTGATGAGCTCCTTGACGACCATAATACATTTTGGTTATGTGCTGATTTTGGACGCACAGAGAATTTTGAGTATATAAGCAACTTGTGAAACAAAAAGATATGACAACATCACAATACAAACTTTTGTACTCTATACGGCAGTAGCCAACTTTGAGCCTTTCCCGAGTTGGGACTGCTACAAACTTTGTAAACAATGGTGACACAGTATCTGAAAGCTGAGTTTTATAGGTGTTAGCAGTTGTGTATACAAAGAATCCATGTGTGGTGAGTAGTCCCTGCTCATGTGTTTGAGGGTGCGCCGGGGGTGTATTGCTTCCACATATTTAACATTAACTCATGTGTTTCTATGGTGCCTGTTGTAAGGTGGTGGTATCTCTCTAAATGTATTAGATTTTCTACCTGGTCCCTCCATTCTATTACCGTGGGGACCATGTTGGATTTCCAGTGTCTTGGTATTAGCTTCTTGGCGCCATTGATTAATAATACCAATAGGATGTTTGCTATTCTATTGTCTAGTTTTGGAATATTCACAAATAGCAGGATTAGAGGGTCGTTAGGTAACTGGTAGCCTACTATGTCTGAGATTTGTTTGAGTTCTTCTACCCAGAAAGTGTCCAGTCTGTCGCATTTCCACCAAATGTGTGTGGGGTCTCCCACCTCCCCGCATCCCCTCCAACACTTGTTGGTAGTTGTCTTATAGATCTTATGTAGCCTGCTTGGTGTGAGATACCACCTTGTTAGGAATTTGTAGTTTGTTTCCAACACCCTAGTGGAGATGGAGGATTTTTTGGTGACCTGGAAGGCTTTGCTCCAGTCCTTATGGCTTATGTTGGTGCCTAATTCTTTCTCCCACCCTTTAGTGTATGCCGGAAGTTGTAGTTCGTCCCTAGTTGTTAGTTGTTTATATAGTATGGATATAGCATGTCTAGGGGTGTTTTCTAGGAGGCATAGTTTTTCAAACTATGTTATTTTTCGGGTGAATTGCGGTTTGTTTGGGTGCGTTGTGATGAAGTGACACACTTTTGCGTAAGAGTACCAGGTCAAGGGGATGTCTGGGTATAGTTCCTTGATGTTTTCTAAAGTTCTGATTTTGCCCTCTTGAAAAAATATTGCTATCGTACTATTTTTGATGTGTCTACCTTTCTCTATGTGTTTGTCTTTAATGGTCCATGGGAGTATAGGGTTATGGCATATAGGTAGCATTGGGGAGAGTGCGTGCAAGATGTTTGTGGATGTGGCCAACAGTCTGTCCCATGTTGTGAAGAATTCGGACAGCATTGGGTATTGATGAATCAGGTCGGGTCTTTGTTTATTTTGGATCCATGCTGTTATTCCTGCATTACTTACTCCCATAATGTGCCTATCAATTTGTACCTATTGTTTGTGTTCGTTGTTTGTACACCAGTCTAAAAGTCTGTGCAGGGCTATGGCATTTTTGTAGGTTTGGACGTTAGGGACCCCCAGCCCGCCCTTCTCTTTAGGTAAGTACAGTGTTTGTTTTGCAATTCTCGGCCTAATTTCCCTCCATATAAATTGTTCAATCAATGTTTGTAGGTGCGTTATATATTGGGTTGGTAAGTGTATTGGCGTCGTCTGTAGCAGGTAAAGGATTCTCGGCAGGACGTTCATTTTTATTACATTTATTCTACCCACCCATGAGATCGATTTGTTCCTCCAACTAGAGAGATCTGTTAGTAAAGAATCCTCTAGTTTTTTGAAGTTGGTCTGGAATACAGTCTTTGTGTCAGGTGCAAGATAGATACCTAAGTATTTCAGTTTCGTGTTTTGTTTTTGTAGGGGGCAGTTGGGGATTAATTGATCTAGTGTAAATGGCTTCTTTTGATGTTGAGGAACATCAAAAAACAATACATATCACATTCTTCCACAAAGAAATTTAAGAAGCAAAAGAGAGTTAGAGGTAGGGGGAATAGAAGACAATCCAGACAAAACTCCAAAGAGACAGAAATAAAACATACTGGATTATTTAACATCAGTAAATACCCCCTAGATCCCTTGCAAGAATCAGTGTTAAATAAAGGTCTATCTTTTGCACCCTCGTGCAAATTAAATAAATTTGAAACCCTTATAAATATAAACCAATTTATTCGTAAACTCACTCTAAAAAGATACTTCATCAAAAATCCTATGGAAAATAAAACCCTTAAAGATAATGAATTGAGATATAAACACACAAACCTTAAAGCTACTTCAACTTTCTACCCAACAGGTGAAAAAATGAACATATTAAACTTTTTGAAAAAATGGTTAAACAAGATGTTAATAAAATTGATCAAACAAAATACATAAATTGGAACATGACCCAAAAAGAATTAAAAATAATAAAAGATCTAAAAAATAATAAAGATGTCACAATAAAGCCAGCAGATAAGGGTGGAGGAATCATGCTTATGGACACCTCCTATTACTTAGAAGAATCATATAGACTCCTACAAGATGAAACTACATACAAAAAACTTAGGTTAAATCCCATAATCTTAACATTAAAAATCCAATTACTCCTACATTTTATATACTTCCCAAAATTCATAAAAATCTTACAAGACCCCCGGACGCCTCATCATATCCGGTATAGGATCCCTTACATCAAACCTCTCACAATACGTTGATTTCTTTTTGCAAATTTATGTCACACAATTACCCACTTATCTTAAAGACTCTACCTAATTACTAAATATTCTGAAAATTATATCCTGGAAAGATAACTACCTCTTAGTGACATGTGATGTCAATTCTCTCTATACAAACATTGATCACCAAAAAGGTATAAAGGCAACCAAATTCTTTTTAGACAAAGACCCTGATTTAAATAAAGAACAAAATACATTTTTATTAAATTGTATTAACTTTATACTATACAACAATTCTTTTCTTTTTAATGAAGATATCTATATACAACATAAAGGTACTGCAATGGGCACAAGGTTCACCCCCAGTTATGCTAACTTATTTATGGGATACTTTGAAAACAACTATATTAACACAAGTCCCTGGGGTCACCAATAAGCAAGCACTATCCAAGGTGCGAACCTTGTGCACTATTACCGCTATATAGATGACCTTTTTATCATCTGGAAGGGGGAACCAGAACTACTAGAACTCTTCATAGAAGATATGAACAACAACACACTAGGCCTTAGTTTCACCCATGAATCTAGCACAAATATTATTCATTTTCTAGACATAGAGATAGAAATAATAGATAAGGAAATTACAACAAAGACATTTTTCTAAAAAACTGACGTAAATAATTACATCCATAATGACAGTTGTCACCTAACCAAATGGAAAACAAATATTCCCAAAAATCAATTTATCAGGATTAGAAAAAACTGTTCAGACATCAACCAATATTCAATACAATCTAAAATACTAACAAAAAGGTTCAAAGAAAAGAAATATAACCTCCAATCCCTTGAAAAAAACTAAAATAGGAGTCCAAGAAATTAATAGAGATCATATACTCAAACCCAAACCAAAATTATGGACACAAAAAGAAAAATAGACCAGACATTATCTTTAAAAAAGCCAAAAACCTAAAGAATATACTATCATCCAGTGAATTTAAAAATAAAGAAACTAATAATTCCATCACCAATAATCTTAAGAAAGAAAAAGTTGAAGGCTTCTTTCCCTGCCTATCTTGCAAGTCATGCAAACACAGCACTAAAATCAAAACTTTAAAATCAAACAACAACAATCAATACATTAACATTAAAGAAATTATCCGTTGTTCAGATAAAATGTGATATATTGCATTCAATGTTTATGCGGCCATCAGTACTTCGGCCAAACTAGCCGAATGCTAAGAGACAGAATAAGAGAACATCTCCACCATATTGAACATAAAGCTACCAATACAAACATTTTACAGAGTACCACCAAGGCAATATTAACCACATGAAATTCTGGGGAGTTAAAAAAGTATTCTTGAACCCAAGAGGGGGGAACATAGAAAACCTAATTTTAAGGAAAGAAGCAGAATACATTTATTCTTTTACAACCTTACACCCCCATGGATTAAATATGGAGTTTGATTTAAACTTCCTTATCTAACCCCCAATAAAATAATAATAAAGACAAATCAAACAAACCGCATTTGAGACAATAGAATAATCAATTCATAGTTCTAATTTCAAAAATATCCTCCAGCTACCCCCAGAAGACATATCCACTGTTGGAAACAAAATAAAAGTTCATTAAGATAACTCATATCATTATTTAACTCATATCAGTATTTAACTTTCAAATTTCATCAGTAAACTACAATTATATCCATATCCATATAAAAAAACACTAGATATATACATATACTACATACATATATGTACATCTTCAGATTATATTATAGATTTTATTCCCCATACTTTAAACTCACAACAAGGTTAAAAACAATCAGAATACCTAAATTTGATAATAGAGTTAAAATAAATTAAAATAAATTATAATATGCAATTTTTCAGTTAATCAATCCTCAGGACATTACCCTTTCAGGGTTAATGTTAATAAGGGTCAATATTGATAGCGATACATTTAACATTATAAAATAGGACTTACTAGTATAAACATCCTATGTACTAACTAATTTCAGAATACCTTTATTCCACTAATATCTATAATATTTTATTCCCTTAATTTTATTCCCTTAATCTTTATAATCTTTATAAGCAAACGATTGCTGAAAACTCAGATTTTAACGCATATATAGATTTATAACTTAGGAAACAAAAGAAAACATTGATCACAATAAAAAACACGGGTTAACTAAAATTGCTAGCTAGTTAACCATTGCATATTCACTCAAGCCAATGCTAAAGACATACTGAACAACGCAACATTTAGAATTAGATAGGACCTATAAAGTCAACATTATAGACCACTAATGAAATAGACAGCATATACAAACACACATATTCTTGTTCTACTTAAAAATAATTGTATTTTTATTTAAAAACATTTGCACTTATATTCACATAGATTACCATCCTTATCACTATATTCTTTCTATTGTAAAGAAAAGTTTCTCCATTGTAGAGCAAAGTGAACATCAAAGTAAAATTCCACACATAATTTGGTACCACTTTATTATTGTTCAAACTAGTTAACACCACAATATATTTTTATAAGGTGTATCTTATATATATATAGAAAACCTCATATATATGAAAAACCCCTTAAGAGTACATATATCATAATTAACAGATTTTTTTAATCATAAAATATAACGAACATCAAAAGAAGCCATTTATCTGTGCATTTTTCTGTGTATGGTCCATTTTAGTTTATTTTATATATTTTAGAGTAACATATCGCTACGTATTCACTGTTATAGATTGTGAACCAATTGCCTTGTAACTGTGTGCAGTCTGTACATGAATCAGCTGAAACACATTACTCCACGGCCGAAATTTCTTGCTGATAGGTCAATACAGATTCAAATCTCCCAATGAGGTCACACTCACACCTTTAAAAGCTAATCATTAACGCACCTTGGGCATCTTGATAAAGGCTACGGCCGAAACGCGTAGATTTGCCCTCTGAGTGTGCATCAAATAGCCACAAGTATAGTGGACTTATATCTTGGCTCTAATACCAGTTTTTCCTGCCAAGCCGTTTGAACTCTGCTAGCCTTAAAAATTCTCAAACTGGATACCAGGCTATTGCAATCAGCAATTTTTCAGCCTTCTTTTTAACAGACTGCTGAACGACTCCACCTGTAATCTGAAACTCTTGCAAACCTTACAAAGGTAAACAGTTTCAGCACCTTTAAGAAATCTTTACAGCTATCCAGGACGCCAGACTACTAAACACCACTTAAAGCATGTAAGAACCCAGTGAAGAAAAACAACAACTATTATCGTCTACACTTGCATAAAAATCCAAGTTTTAGAATCTGAGACTCCTGCAAACCTCACGAAGACAAATAGTTCCAGTTTCCTAAAAAAGGTAAACAGTCTCATTTTCCTAAAGAGACATTGTAACCATCAGAAACTGAGACTCCTGCAAACCTCACGGAGGTATATAGTTTCAATTTCCCAAAGAGACATTGTAACCATCGGATTGCCCATTCTACATACAGGCTGTGAGGATTTTCCAGCAAGAAAAAAACATTGTGTCATTTGTAACACCGTAAAGAATCCTTTTACTACTTATAACACCGTAAATATTCAACAAAAGATATCACCTTACAAAGTATTGCTATTACTAATAGCGGCATTCTTTCATCTATTTTTCAACTTTTACTCCATCATAAAGGTTGAGCAACCCCAACCAATCAGATACCTCACATTACGGCATCTGTCAGCTGACCTGAAATACAGACAAATTGGAAATCCTTTAACCTCCACACACTGATTCTAAATGTGAGTACAAACCAGCGTACAGCTGAATCTTAGTAATATAATATACTATACAAAGTGTGACTTTAAGTGAGAACATTATTACAGTAAAGGTATCCTCCACACTAACGGAGCAGTATTCAGATCTGAACAACCAACGGTAACTAATAACCTAATTAATGTATATTCTAAACTCTTGAAACAATACAAGTTTATAAGGTTTTAAAGTGGTTCACGAGACTATTCTAGACATATTTTGTACATCTTCTAGACATACTTTGCACAACTTTTTACTGCATTGAGACCATTTTTAAACTTAGAGAAGTGCTTTATCCTGTTACTATATTTTATACTAAGAGAGACGTTTTTATTGTTATAATTTTATTATTGTTCATAAGGTATAAGAGCTCTATACCAAATATTTTAATTTTCATTTTGTATTACACTGTCTATATCAGCAATAAATGTATTATATTTTTATATAAATGTACACTTTATCTTTATTTTCATTTTTATAATATAGCACCTCTAGTGACTATAATTGTCAGGATAGGTTAAGTCCAGAGTTAGACCCAAATGCTAGAATGAGGTTTGTAAACACCCTAGCACTGTGAGTATATACCAGGAACTGACCCTGCGACAGCTGCAGTAATATACTCACTGAAATAAACTGGAAGTTGGCACAGCAGGGTTAGGAGAAGAAACTTCGTGTAGATAGGGTTAACCAAAAGAGTAATCAAGCAAGCAATATCCAGCAACGTGTAATCAGGCAGGTAGGGGTTAACCAGTAGAGTAATCAAGCAAGCAATGTCCAGCAACGTGTAATCAGGCAGATAAGGATTAACCAATAGAGTTATCAAACAAGCAATGTCCAGCAACGTGTAATCAGGCAGTTTGGGGTTAACCAGTAGAATTGTCAAACAAGCAATGTCCAGCAACGTGTAATCAGGCAGTTTGGGGTTAACCAGTAGAATTATCAAACAAGCAATGTCCAGTAACGTGTAATCAGGCAGTTTGGGGTTAACCAGTAGAATTGTCAAACAAGCAATGTCCAGCAACGTGTAATCAGGCAGTTTGGGGTTAATCAGTAGAATTGTCAAACAAGCAATGTCCAGCAACGTGTAATCAGGCAGTTTGGGGTTAACCATTAGAATTGTCAAACAAGCAATGTCCAGTTATCAGGTATCAGGCAGGAAGGGGTTAAGCAGGGTTGAAGTTAAACAAGACAGCAATTCAAATATAATAAGTTCAAACGGTACTCACAAGCCGGTTAATGAGAACAAACAGGCACAGAGGAGAGGAGACGCCGGAATAAGAAGACCTTCTGACGTCAGCAGAAGGGGCCGGTGCGACACAGGGTTGCTAGGCAACCAAGGAAGCGCTACCGCGCCGACACATGCAAGGAGGAGAAAGCGATCAGCAGCAGAGCGATCGCGACAGTGCCCCCTCCTCAAGGACCCCTCCGGGGAACACGAACAGGTTTTGAAGGATTGTGGGCGTGGAACTGTTTGATCAAAGCAGAGGCGCGGACATGAGAAGCAGGTTCCCAGGAACGTTCAGTGATGGGATATCCCTTCCAATGGACCAAATAATATAAACTGTTACCCCTTAATTTGGAATCAAGAATTTGACTGATCTCAAATTCTTTAGTACCAACCACAAGAAACGGAGAGGAAACTTTACATTTAGTGGAAAACTGGTTAGAGACTGCTGGTTTAACCCCTTAATGACCGCAGCACTTTTCCATTTTCTGTCCATTTGGGACCAAGGCTATTTTTACATTTCTGCGGTGTTTGTGTTTAGCTGTAATTTTCCTCTTATTCATTTACTGTACCCACACATATTATATACCGTTTTTCTCGCCATTAAATGGACTTTCTAAAGATACCATTATTTTCATCATATCTTATAATTTACTATAAAAAATTTTATAAAATATGAGGAAAAAATTGAAAAAAACACACTTTTTCTAACTTTGACCCTCAAAATCTCCTACACTTCAACAACTACCAAAAAACTCCCATGCTAAATAGTTTCTAAATTTTGTCCTGAGTTTAGAAATACTCAATGTTTACATGTTCTTTGCTTTTTTTGCAAGATATAGGGCAATAAGTACAAGTAGCACTTTGCTATTTCCAAATTTTTTTAAAAAAAATTAGCGATAGTTACATTGGAACACTGATATCTGTCAGGAATCCCTGATTAACCCTTCACATATATATATTTTTTAAAAGAACACAACCTAAGGTATTAAACATGGGGTATTTTGACTCTTTCCATGCAACTATTTTACCACCAATCTATGCCAAAGTTTGAAAAAAAAAAAAAAAAGTGGTGATTTTTTGACAAAATAGCAATTCAAGAATACATTTACTGAGAACGTTAAGGGTTACTGCCAAATAACACCCCAATATGTCTTCAGCAGCATCTCCTGAGTACAGTGATACCACCCATGTATAGGTCTGTTGGGTTCTCTGGGGGCTAAAAGGCCTTATTTTTAGGGGGCGCATTCCAGTTTTTTAATTTGGAATTTTCACATCTGTCGTCATGCACCCATGTCCTATTTGGGAAATTTCTGAAGCCGGACAATGCAAATTACCCCCATCAAACCATATATTTTTAAAAAGTAGACACCCTAGGGTATTTCAAATGCTGGTATTTTAACACTTTGCATGCACTAATTCAACCACCAGTCTTTGTCAAACTTTTGGGTAGTCATTTTGGTGTGTTATTTTTCACACGCATTGTACTTTAGGCATGGATTCTCAGTTCCTGTTATATGTTACTGACCAAAAACACCTCAATATGTGTTCAACAACAACTTCTGAGTACAGTGATACCCCCCATGTATAGGTGTGTCGGGTTCTCTGGGGGCTAAAAGGCCTTAATTTTAGGGGGCGCATTCCAGTTTTTCAACTTGGAATTTTCACATCTGTCATCATGCACCCATGTCCTATTTGGGACATTTCTGAAGCCGGCCAATGTAAATTACCCCCATCAAACCATATATTTTTGAAAAGTAGACACCCTAGGGTATTTCAAATGCTGGTATTTTAACACTTTCCATGCACTAATTCAACCACTAGTCTTTGTCAAACTTTTAGGTAGTCATTTTTTTGCATTATTTTTCACACACATTGTACTTTAGGCATATATTCTCAGTCCCTGTTATGTGTTACTGCCAAAAAAAACCTCAATATGTATTCAACAACATCTCCTGAGTACAGTGATACCCCCCATGTATAGGTGTGTCGGGTTCTCTGGGGGCTAAAAGGCCTTAATTTTAGGGGGCGCATTCCAGTTTTTCAACTTGGAATTTTCACATCTGTCATCATGCACCCATGTCCTATTTGGGACATTTCTGAAGCCGGCCAATGTAAATTACCCCCATCAAACCATATATTTTTGAAAAGTAGACACCCTAGGGTATTTCAAATGCTGGTATTTTAACACTTTCCATGCACTAATTCAACCACTAGTCTTTGTCAAACTTTTAGGTAGTCATTTTTTTGCATTATTTTTCACACACATTGTACTTTAGGCATATATTCTCAGTCCCTGTTATGTGTTACTGCCAAAAAAACCTCAATATGTATTCAACAACATCTCCTGAGTACAGTGATACCCCCCATGTATAGGTGTGTCGGGTTCTCTGGGGGCTAAAAGGCCTTAATTTTAGGGGGCGCATTCCAGTTTTTCAACTTGGAATTTTCACATCTGTCATCATGCACCCATGTCCTATTTGGGAAATTTCTGAAGCCGGCCAATGTAAATTACCCCCATCAAACCATATATTTTTGAAAAGTAGACACCCTAGGGTATTTCAAATGCTGGTATTTTAACACTTTCCATGCACTAATTCAACCACTAGTCTTTGTCAAACTTTTAGGTAGTCATTTTTTTGCATTATTTTTCACACACATTGTACTTTAGGCATATATTCTCAGTCCCTGTTATGTGTTACTGCCAAAAAAAACCTCAATATGTATTCAACAACATCTCCTGAGTACAGTGATACCCCCCATGTATAGGTGTGTCGGGTTCTCTGGGGGCTAAAAGGCCTTAATTTTAGGGGGCGCATTCCAGTTTTTCAACTTGGAATTTTCACATCTGTCATCATGCACCCATGTCCTATTTGGGACATTTCTGAAGCCGGCCAATGTAAATTACCCCCATCAAACCATATATTTTTGAAAAGTAGACACCCTAGGGTATTTCAAATGCTGGTATTTTAACACTTTCCATGCACTAATTCAACCACTAGTCTTTGTCAAACTTTTAGGTAGTCATTTTTTTGCATTATTTTTCACACACATTGTACTTTAGGCATATATTCTCAGTCCCTGTTATGTGTTACTGCCAAAAAAAACCTCAATATGTATTCAACAACATCTCCTGAGTACAGTGATACCCCCCATGTATAGGTGTGTCGGGTTCTCTGGGGGCTAAAAGGCCTTAATTTTAGGGGGCGCATTCCAGTTTTTCAACTTGGAATTTTCACATCTGTCATCATGCACCCATGTCCTATTTGGGACATTTCTGAAGCCGGCCAATGTAAATTACCCCCATCAAACCATATATTTTTGAAAAGTAGACACCCTAGGGTATTTCAAATGCTGGTATTTTAACACTTTCCATGCACTAATTCAACCACTAGTCTTTGTCAAACTTTTAGGTAGTCATTTTTTTGCATTATTTTTCACACACATTGTACTTTAGGCATATATTCTCAGTCCCTGTTATGTGTTACTGCCAAAAAAAACCTCAATATGTATTCAACAACATCTCCTGAGTACAGTGATACCCCCCATGTATAGGTGTGTCGGGTTCTCTGGGGGCTAAAAGGCCTTAATTTTAGGGGGCGCATTCCAGTTTTTCAACTTGGAATTTTCACATCTGTCATCATGCACCCATGTCCTATTTGGGACATTTCTGAAGCCAGCCAATGTAAATTACCCCCATCAAACCATATATTTTTGAAAAGTAGACACCCTAGGGTATTTCAAATGCTGGTATTTTAACACTTTCCATGCACTATTTCAACCACTAGTCTTTGTCAAACTTTTGGGTAGTCATTTTTTTTGTGTTATTTTTCACACACGTTGTACTTTAGGCATATATTCTCAGTCCCTGTTATGTGTTACTGCCAAAAAAAACCTCAATATGTATTCAACAACATCTCCTGAGTACAGTGATACCACCCATGCATAGGTGTGTTGGGTTCTCTGGGGGCTAAAAGGCCTTATTTTTAGGGGGCGCATTCCAGTTTTTCAACTTGGAATTTTCACATCCCATGCACCCATGTCCTATGTAGGACATTTCTGAAGCCGGCCAATGTAATTTACCCCCATCAAACCATATATTTTTGAAAAGTAGACACCCTAGGGTATTTCAAATGCTGGTATTTTAACACTTTCCATGCACTAATGCTTTGTCAAACTATTAGGCAGTCATTTTTTGTGTGTTATTTTTCACACACGTACTTTAGACATGAATTCTCAGCTCCTGTTATGTGTTACTGCCAAAGAAGACCCCAATATGTGTTCACCAACATCTCCTGAGTACAGTGATACCACCTATGCATAAGTTTCTTGGCTTGTTCGGGGGGTGTAATGCCAAATGTCCAACATGCGTTTGTGATTTTTTTTTCACATTTAACATATTTTCTTTGCCTATTGTCTTTTTGGGGGTATTTTAACATACCCCAATTTATTTGTTTCCATGAATGTGCATATTTTTGAAATGTTGACACCCCAAGGTATTGTATATGGTGTGCTTTGATGCATTTGAAGTAACTGTTTTAGCTAAAAAAAATTGGAGAAAGTGTATGGTGGCATTTTTTCAATTTTCATTTTTACACACACATTGCTTTTTGACTATGATTTAGGAGAGACTGTTGTAAGTTAGTGCAAAAAAATACTTCAGGTTGTTTTCTGCTAGGCACCCTGAGTACACCTATGCCCCCCATGCATAGGTTTGCCAGGATTTTGGGAAGGTTATGTTACAATTTTATGACTTGTGATTTTAGTTATTAAGTGAGAGTATTTCTTCTGATAGGCCTATCTTTAGTTTGGGGCCTATTGTAAACCCCACTTTTATTTATTGCCATGAATGTGCATATTTTTGAAATGTTGACACCCCAAGGTATTGTATATGGTGTGCTTTGATGCATTTGAAGTAACTGTTTTAGCTAAAAAAAATTGGAGAAAGTGTATGGTGGCATTTTTTCAATTTTCATTTTTACACACACATTGCTTTTTGACTATGATTTAGGAGAGACTGTTGTAAGTTAGTGCAAAAAAAATACTACAGGTTGTTTTCTGCAAGGCACCTTGAGAACACCTATGTCCCCCATGCATAGGTTTGACAGGGGTTTTTGTAAAAAAAAAAAAAAAGAACAGCCCCATTTTAGAAAAAAAAAATATATTAGTGAAATGTAAAAATCTGGCAAATTAAAAGTAAAAAAATAACAACAAAAAATTTAACAGTAAACATAACAAAAAAAAAATAACAGCAAATGTATTTATTTTTTAAAAATTGACCATTGTATGGTACCGCTTGAAGCAGTCCCCAATGCAGAGTCCAGGCTGTCCAGGGCAATCAGGACAGTGATATACAGTGTCCCTTCTCTGCCCCCTCTTGGTACAGACTCTGCATTTTTTTTGTGGTCTCTGCTTTGCGGCAGTAGGGGGGATTTGAAAAATAAAATGAGTAGCCCCAACTCTGCTCTCTCCCATCACCGCCCGGGGAGCAGGTGCATCATGGTACAAAATCCCCGAAATGATCTGGAGCTGAAATTGTAAAAAAGTCTGTTTCATTCCGGGGTTTGCTTTTTTGAACAACAAAAAAGCGTTGTGGGTTGCAATCTGCATTAGGTAAATTGCAACCTTTTTGTACCAGGCCCTTGTCTTCCGCATAATTAGGTAGGGCTGCAGCAGCTGATCTGCCAGATCAACCCCACCCATATGTCGGTTATAAGACTTGATGCACACTGGCTTCCTTATGATCTCAGCTCTGCCAGGTACAGAGACCGCCACCGTCCTCTCTGTGTGGATGGTGGTAAGAAGGTATACATCCTTCTTGTCTCTGTACTTAAGTGCCAACAGCTCCTCTTGGCGCAGAGCTGAGGTCTCCCCCCTTCGTAGCCGGGTGCGTACAAGTTGTCCTGGGAAACCTTTGCGGTTCTTTTTAATAGTACCGCAAGCTACTGTATCAAAGCAATACAGTAGCTTGAACAAAAGGACACTTGTATAAAAATTGTCTAAGTACAAGTGATACCCTTTGTTCATTAGGGGTAATATCAGGTCCCAGACAATCTTGCCAGTGGTTCCCATATGTTCTGGGCAACCTGGAGGGTCAAGGTGGCTATCCTTTCCCTCATACACCCGGAAGGCCTGAGTATACCCAGTCTCGCTCTCACAGAGCTTATACACCTTTACCCCATACCTGGAGCGCTTGGAAGGAATATACTGCTTGAATCCCAGCCTTCCCTTATACTTCATCAGGGATTCATCAACGCATATATTCCTTCCAGGTGTATAAGCCTCTGCAAACCTGGCAGAAAAGTGGGTAATCAGGGGGCGGATTTTATACAGCCTGTCAAATTGGGGATGCTCCCTAGGGGGGCACAGGCTGTTGTCGCTGAAGTGCATGAAATGAAGAATCATTTCATATCTCTGCCTCGACATACTCTGGGAGAAAATGGGGGTAGAGCAGATGGGGCTACTGCTCCAGTAGGAGCGAACGGAGGGTTTCTTTATGATGCCCATCAGCATAGTCAATGCCCAGAATTTTTTAAATTCTGGCACATTGATGGGGGCCCATTGCTGCTTTGCCAAATATGTTTCAGGCTTTGCAGCACGGTACTGATGGGCATATAAATTAGTTTGGGCGACAATGTTCCCCAATACATCATCACCCAGAAACACCTCCAGAAACTGTTGGGGGCTAAAACCTGCCACATCTATATTTATGCCAGCATTTGCTGTGAAGGGTGGGATATCTGGCCTCTGGAGATGAGGCGTTACCCACTCTTCAGCGGCAATGGCAGCAACACGCCTCCTTCTAGCAGGGGGGCTGGCAGGGGGGCTAGCAGGGGGGCTGGCAGGGGGGCTAGCAGCCACAGATACATCACTATCAGTTGAGACTGCATCTAATGATGTATCTGAGCATATGGCAGGGTCAAAATTGGGGTCTGAGTCAGACATAGAGGCATCTGACTCTGACGCAAGGATGGCATACGCCTCCTCAGCACTATATCTTTTCTGTGACATTTTTGTATCTGTCACAGAAAACCAAAATTAATTAATTAACTAAATGGCCTTTGGTTTTTTTTTTTTTTAAAAGTACAGCTATGCTAATGCCAGTGATTTATAGCGATCACTGGCAAGCTAGGGGTTAAATACTCTTTAAATTAAATTAGCTAAATGGCTCTGAAAGGAGCCTTTGGGTTTTTAAAAAATTACAACAACAAAAATTAACCCCTAAAAAAATGCACAGACAGCAAAAAAGTACAGCTATGCTAATGCCAGTGATTTATAGCGATCACTGGCAAGCTAGGGGTTAAATACTCTTTAAATTAAATTAAATTAACTAAATGGCCTTTGGGTTTTTTTTAAAAAAAAGTACAGCTATGCTAATGCCAGTGATTTATAGCGATCACTGGCAAGCTAGGGGTTAAATACTCTTTAAATTAAATTAAATTAGCTAAATGGCTCTGAAAGGAGCCTTTGGGTTTTTAAAAAATTACAACAACAAAAATTAACCCCTAAAAAAATGCACAGACAGCAAAAAAGTACAGCTATGCTAATGCCAGTGATTTATAGCGATCACTGGCAAGCTAGGGGTTAAATACTCTTTAAATTAAATTAGCTAAATGGCTCTGAAAGGAGCCTTTGGGTTTTTAAAAAATTACAACAACAAAAATTAACCCCTAAAAAAATGCACAGACAGCAAAAAAGTACAGCTATGCTAATGCCAGTGATTTATAGCGATCACTGGCAAGCTAGGGGTTAAATACTATTTAAATTAAATTAGCTAAATGGCTCTGAAAGGAGCGTTTAGGTTTTTAAAAAAATACAACAACAAAAATTAACCCCTAAAAAATGCACAGACAGCAAAAAAGTACAGCTATGCTAATGCCAGTGATGTATAGCGATCACTGGCAAGCTAGGGGTTAAATAGTCTTTAAATTAAATTAAATTAGCTAAATGGCTCTGAAAGGAGCCTTTGGGTTTTTAAAAAAAAATACAACAACAAAAATTAACCCCTAAAAAAATGCACAGACAGCAAAAAAAAGTGCAGCTGTGCTACTGCCAGTGATTTATAGTGATCACTGGCAAGCTAGGGGTTAATGGCTCTGAAAAGAGCCTTTGGATTTTAAATTTTTTAACAAATAAAAGAAATAAATATCTCTCTGCTGAAATACAGGTCTCTCTCTCTCTCCAACAAAATAGCAAGTGAGGAGAGGGAGGGAGATCCACACTGATCAGAGTCAATATTTACAAATATTGACCTGATCAGACAAATGGGAGATTTTATTATTATTTTTTTTTTTTCTAAGAAGGCTCAGATTGGGTGACCCTAGCTTGCCCCTATGGTGAGACAGGCTAGGGACACCCCCAGAGGCCCCATGATGCACCGGGCATCGCCATTTTGGAAGCCTCATGGGGGAGGGGGGGGGCTATATGTGGGGGCTTTTTATTTTATTACCGTTTTTTTTTTTTTTTTAATTTTTATTTAATTTATTTACTAACTAAGTGCCTCGACCCACCGAGGCACTTAGCACACTAGCAGAGCATCGGAAGCGTGTCCGATCGCTTCCGATGCTCTGCTGCACTGCCGGGCTCCACGTGGAGCAAAACCGGAAGTGATCACTCAAGGGGGAGTGATCGCTCCGGTCCCGGCACTCCGTAACAGCACTGCAGGGATGCCCAGACATCGAGGCATCCCTGCAGTACTGTAATAGTGCCTGGAAGCGATCTTGATCGCTTCCAGCACTCACTTTAGCCGAGGACGTGCAGGGTACGTCGTCAGGCGTTAACTGCCTTTTTTTTTCAGACGTACCCTGCACGTCCTCGGTCACTAAGGGGTTAAGAAGAGATACGTGAAATACAGGATGAATCTTCAGGGTGTCCGGTAAAGCCACCCTGTAGGCAGTAGAACATACCTTGGAAACAATCCTAAATGGTCCAATGTATTTAGGACCCAATTTAGCACAAGGTTGTTTGAGTCGAATGAATCTGGTGGAAATCCAAACCTTGTCTCCAGTGTGAAATGAAGGTGCCTTACGGCGTTTGCGATCAGCAAATCGTTTATACTTTTGAGAAGAGAGGAGAAGAATGTCCCGAATCTTCTTCCAGTGTTTACAGAGATTCTTCACAGTTCGATCTGCTCCAGGAACTCCAGAACCCCCAGAAGACATAGGAAAAGTTCTAGGTACAAATCCATAGGCTGCCTTGAAAGGAGAAGTCTGTAAAGAAGAATTGAAACAGGAATTGTAAGCAAGTTCTGCTAAAGGAAGAAGTTGAGACCAATTGGAATGCTGATGATTAACATAGTGCCTGAGAAAGGATTCAAGAGATTGGTTTACCCGCTCAGTTTGACCATTGGATTGAGGATGATGGGCAGTAGAAAGTGATATGGTAACTCCAAACTGTTTGCATAGAGATTTCCAGAATCTTGAGATAAATTGAACTCCTCGATCAGAAACAATGTCCAAAGGAAAACCATGTAATCTGGTGATATGGAGTATAAACAGTTCAGCGAGTTTCTGGGCAGATGGTAATCCAGGTAAAGGAACAAAATGAGCTGCTTTGGAAAATCTGTCTACCACAACCCATATGGTCTTGTTTCCGGCAGAAATAGGAAGATCTGTAATAAAGTCCATGGAAACATGAGACCAGGGATAATATGGAACAGGCAGAGGTTGTAAGAGTCCAAGAGGTAAACAAGAAGACTGTTTATTAGAGGTACAGGAATGACAAGCTGCAACATAATCCTTGACATCTTTGACCATAGAAGGCCACCAGACATGTTGTTTGAGTTTCCACAAAGTATTACGTACTCCTGGATGTCTAGACAAAATATTATCATGAGCCCAACAAAGAAGTTTGAGGCGGAATTCTGCAGGTACAAACAAGATTCCAGGAGGTATGTTATAGGAGGAAGGAATAGAGGCTTGAACAGACTGTAATTCTTGGAAAGGAAAAGTAGACAACTGAGCTAGAACTTTAGCAGGACGGAGAATGGGTTCAGAATCCAATAATGTAGAATCAGAGGCCAGAAATTGTCTGGATAAAGCATCCGCTTTAGTGTTCTTAGAACCAGGAATATAAGAGAGGACAAAATTAAATCTGGAAAAGAACAGAGCCCATCGGGCTTGACGTGAGTTGAGACGTTTAGCAGTATGAAGATACAGAAGATTTTTATGATCCGTGAGAATAAGAAATGGTTGAACCGTGCCTTCAAGCAGATGTCTCCATTCTTCCAAAGCCATCTTAGTAGCTAACAGTTCCTTGTTACCGACGTCATAATTCAGTTCTGAAGAATTAAACTTCTTGGAGAAGAACCCCACAGGAAGAATTTTGCTAGTAACAGGATTTCGCTGAGATAGCACAGCCCCAGCAGCGATCAGAGAAGCATCCACTTCAAGGATGAATTGGAGACTCGGAACTGGATGGCAAAGAATAGGAGCCAAAGTAAATGCAGACTTCAAAGATTCAAAGGCCTGTAAGGCTTTATCAGACCAATGCTTGCAATCCTGACCCTTCTTAGTAAGAGCTGTAAGGGGTGCCGAGATGTTAGCAAAGTCTTTTATGAATTTACGGTAGTAATTGGCAAACCCCAGAAATCTCTGAAGAGATTTTAAGGAAGTTGGTCTAGGCCAATCTATAATAGCCGACAGTTTGTCAGAATCCATCTTAAATCCAGACGGTGAAATGATGTAGCCCAAGAAATGAATAGATTCTTGATGAAAAAAGCACTTTTCAAGCTTGGCAAAGAGAGAATTTTCACGTAATCTCTGGAGTACTAGTTTAACATGATGAACGTGATCCTGTCAAGTCCGAGAATAAATCAAAATATCATCAAGATAGATAATGACGAATTGATTAAGATAGTCTCTGAATATTTTATTAACAAAATGTTGAAAAACTGCAGGGGCATTGCATAACCCAAAAGGCATAACTAAATATTCAAAGTGCCCGAACCTAGTGCTGAAGGCTGTTTTCCACTCGTCCCCTTTACGAATCCTGACCAAATTATATGCCCCACGAAGATCCAATTTGGTAAAGATGGAAGCACCCTGGAGACAATCAAACAATTCGGGAATGAGAGGAAGAGGATAACAATTCTTTATTGTAATCTGATTAAGAGCACAATAGTTAATGCAAGGACGAAGACCTCCATTTTTTTTTCAACAAAGAGGTAATATTTAAGAATCTTTCTTAGAAAAGACATCACAAAAAGAATGATATTGTACAGGCAAGGAATCAGGAATGTCCAAAACTGCTACAACTGTACTAGAAGGTTTGGGAGTATTCTGAAGACACTGTTTAAAACAAGAAGATCCCCAAGTAACAAGTTCCCCTTTAGACCAGGAAAAAACCGGACCATGAAGTTGAAGCCAAGGAAGTCCCAAAATTCAAGGAAACTGAGGAGAAGAGATGATGTCAAAACAAATGGTTTCCGAATAAAGTACTCCTACAGACATGAGAAGTGGTATCGTAGAATATTGAATGATTCCAGAACCTAGGGGTTGACCACTGACAGTAGTGACCTTAATTACTTGGCTCTTGGAAAGCAAAGGAATCCGAAAAGCATTGACAAAATCCGCATCCATAAACATTCCTGCAGCTCCAGAATTGATGAGTGCTTGAGCCTGGAATTTGGTGTTGCCAAAACGGAAGGTGACTGGAACAAACAGCTTGGGATTGAGGGTAGAAAAAGATCTTTGGCTTAACTCAGTCCCTCTTTCTGGAGTTAAGCCCTGGCTTTTACTGGACGGGTTGGACAATCTTTTAACATATGCCCCTTAATACCACAGTAAAGACATAGTCCAAGATTACGCCAACTGAGACTTTCAGCTTCAGATAACTTAATTGCACCAACCTCCATGGGTTCACTTGATTCAGAGATAGAAGTATTCGGAGCAGGAAGGTTTGGTGAACGAGACATAGGACGGAAAATAGATTTGATAAAGGATCTTCTGTTATGGTCACATTCATGGAGACGCTCAGAGTAACGAGCATCTAACTTGATACATAAATTGATGAGTTCTTCTAGAGAATCAGGAAGATCCCTATAAACCAGTTCGTCTTTTAAACGATCACAAAGACCTTTACGAAACGCTGCACGCAGGGCCCCATGATTCCACATAGTTTCAGCAGCTAAAGTCCGGAATTCTATAGCATATTGTACTACAGAAAGAGAACCCTGCCTTAAATCTAAAAGTCCTGCTTCGGCAGCCGCTGACCTTCCAGGTTTATCAAACACGGAAGAAAATATGGATACAAAAGTGTCAATATCGTGGAACAAATGATCATCCTTTTCCAACAGTGGAGAAACCCAAGCCAAGGCTTTACCCTTCATAAGAGAAATCAAAAAGGTGATCTTGGAGGAAGAGGAAACAAACATCTGAGGATTATTTCTGAAGTGAAGAAGGCACTGATTAAGAAATCCTCGACAGTCTTCAGGATTGCCGTCATATTTATCCGGTAGCGGAATTCTGGGAATTAACTGTTCTGCAGGTTGTGGCGGATTAAACGCAGGGTTAGAACTGGCCGCAGGAACAACAGGTGTTGCAGAGACTTGTGAAGGTGGAGAGAGATTATGCAAAGGAGCAGTAATTTGATCCAATTTTGAATCCAGGGATTGCAGGTGTGCAGAGTGGGTTCCAAGAAGCTGTCCCTGTAGAGCCACAGCTCTGGATAACTCACCAGGGTCCATTATATGGCCTGTTTGTAATGTCAGGATAGGTTAAGTACAGAGTTAGACCCAAATGCTAGAATGAGGTTTGTAAACACCCTAGCACTGTGAGTATATACCAGGACCTGACCCTGCGACAGCTACAGTAATATACTCACTGAAATAAACTGGAAGTTGGCACAGCAGGGTCAGGAGAAGAAACTTTGTGTAGATAGGGTTAACCAAAAGAGTAATCAAGCAAGCAATATCCAGCAACGTGTAATCAGGCAGGTAGGGGTTAACCAGTAGAGTAATCAAGCAAGCAATGTCCAGCAACGTGTAATCAGGCAGATAAGGATTAACCAATAGAGTTATCAAACAAGCAATGTCCAGCAACGTGTAATCAGGCAGTTTGGGTTTAATCAGTAGAGCTGTCAAACAAGCAATGTCCAGCAACGTGTAATCAGGCAGTTTGGGGTTAACCAGTAGAATTGTCAAAAAAGCAATGTCCAGTTATCAGGTATCAGGCAGGAAGGGGTTAAGCAGGGTTGAAGTTAAACAAGCCAGCAATTCAAATATAATAAGTTCAAACGGTACTCACAAGCCGGGTAATGAGAACAAACAGGCACCGAGGAGAGGAGACGCCGGAATAAGAAGACCTTCTGACGTCAGCAGAAGGGGCCGGTGCGACACAGGGTTGCTAGGCAACCAAGGAAGCGCTACCACACCGACACATGCAAGGAGGAGAAAGCGATCAGCCCACACCACTACACCATTTTATTAACAAAAATCGGTATCACCGTTTATATTATATTTTCTAATTATATTTTTTACAATATATTTTTTAACACTATATTTCTCTACAAAAATATATTTCTTCTATTCAAGACTGAGCCTCTACAACTCTAACATTGCGTATCGCATTCACATAAATGCTTCACCAGTCATATTTATTCAGTTAACTAGACTTACAAATCAAATTCTAGCTCCCCTTATCTGTACCTTCCCTGTGACAGCTCCTGTTCCCTGTGACTCTGCTGTTCTCCTTGTTCCTGATTCCGGCTCGTCTGACTACTCACTTTGGCTCCTGACTCGGCTCGTCTGACTACCAGCTCTGGTTTTGATTCCTGGCTTGTTATTTTACTTGTGGACTTTTTATTATTGTTTGCTATTAATAAAGGTGTGATTATTTTTGCACTTCTCGACTGTCACCCTGACAATATCTCTCTTATGCAGACACCTTCAGTGCCCTATATCTCTCATATACAGATGCTCTCAGTGCCCTATATCTCTCTTATACAGATGCTCTCAGTGCCCTATACCTCTCTTATACAGATACCCTCAGTGCCCTATATCTCTCTTATACAGATAACCCCCGGTTGCCCTATACCTCTCTTATACAGATACCCTCAATGCCCTATATCTCTCTTATACAGATACGCTCAGTGCCCAATATATCTCTTATACAGATGTCCTCAGTGCCGTATATCTCTCTTATACAGATGTCCTCAGTGCCCTATATCTCTCTTATACAGATATCCTCAGTGCCCTATATCTCTCTTATACAGATGCCCTCAGTGCCCTATATCTCTTATATACAGATACCCTCAGTGCCCTATATCTCTCTTATACAGATGCCCTTAGTGCCCTATATCTCTCTTATACAGATGCCCTCAGTGCCCTATATCTCTTATACAGATGCCCTTAGTGCCCTATATCTCTCTTATACAGATGCCCTCTGTGCCCTATATCTCTCTTATACAGATACCCTCAGTGTCCTATATCTCTTATACAGACACCTTCAGTGCCTTATATCTCTTATACAGATACCCTCAGTGCCCTATATCTCTTATACAGACACCTTCAGTGCCTTATATCTCTTATACAGATACCCTCAGTGCCCTATATCTCTTATACAGACACCTTCAGTGCCTTATATCTCTTATACAGACACCTTCAGTGCCTTATATCTCTTATACAGATACCTTCAGTGCCCTATATCACTTATACAGATACCCTCAGTGCCTTATATCTCTTATACAGATACCTTCAGTGCCTTATATCTCTTAGATACCCTCAGTGCCCTATATCTCTTATACAGATACCCTCAGTGCCCTATATCTCTTATACAGATGTCCTCAGTGCCGTATATCTCTCTTATACAGATGTCCTCAGTGCCCTATATCTCTCTTATACAGATGTCCTCAGTGCCCTATATCTCTCTTATACAGATGCCCTCTGTGCCCTATATCTCTTATATACAGATACCCTCAGTGCCCTATATCTCTCTTATACAGATGCCCTTAGTGCCCTATATCTCTCTTATACAGATGCCCTCAGTGCCCTATATCTCTCTTATACAGATGCCCTTAGTGCCCTATATCTCTCTTATACAGATGCCCTCTGTGCCCTATATCTCTCTTATACAGATGCCCTCTGTGCCCTATATCTCTTATACAGATACCCTCAGTGTCCTATATCTCTTATACAGACACCTTCAGTGCCTTATATCTCTTATACAGATACCCTCAGTGCCCTATATCTCTTATACAGACACCTTCAGTGCCTTATATCTCTTATACAGACACCTTCAGTGCCTTATATCTCTTATACAGATACCTTCAGTGCCCTATATCACTTATACAGATACCCTCAGTGCCTTATATCTCTTATACAGATACCTTCAGTGCCTTATATCTCTTAGATACCCTCAGTGCCCTATATTTCTTATACAGATACCCTCAGTGCCCTATATCTCTTATACAGATACCCTCAGTGCCCTATATCTCTTATACAGACGCCTTCAGTGCCTTATATCTCTCTTTTACAGACACCCTCAGGGCCCTATATCTCTCTTTTACAGACACCCTCAGTGCCCTATATCTCTCTTTTACAGACACCCTCAGTGCCCTATACCTCTCTTTTACAGACACCCTCAGTGCCCTATACCTCTCTTTTACAGACACCCTCAGTGCCCTATACCTCTCTTTTACAGACACCCTCAGTGCCCTATACCTCTCTTTTACAGACACCCTCAGTGCCCTATACCTCTCTTTTACAGACACCCTCAGTGCCCTATATCTCTCTTTTACAGACACCCTCAGTGCCCTATATCTCTCTTTTACAGACACCCTCAGTGCCCTATATCTCTCTTTTACAGACACCCTCAGTGCCCTATACCTCTCTTTTACAGACACCCTCAGTGCCCTATACCTCTCTTTTACAGACACCCTCAGTGCCCTATATCTCTCTTTTACAGACACCCTCAGTGCCCTATACCTCTCTTTTACAGACACCCTCAGTGCCCTATATCTCTCTTTTACAGACACCCTCAGTGCCCTATATCTCTCTTTTACAGACACCCTCAGTGCCCTATACCTCTCTTTTACAGACACCCTCAGTGCCCTATATCTCTCTTTTACAGACACCCTCAGTGCCCTATATCTCTTTTACAGACACCCTCAGTGCCCTATACCTCTCTTTTACAGACACCCTCAGTGCCCTATATCTCTCTTTTACAGACACCCTCAGTGCCCTATATCTCTCTTTTACAGACACCCTCAGTGCCCTATACCTCTCTTTTACAGACACCCTCAGTGCCCTATATCTCTCTTTTACAGACACCCTCAGTGCCCTATATCTCTCTTTTACAGACACCCTCAGTGCCCTATATCTCTCTTTTACAGACACCCTCAGTGCCCTATATCTCTCTTTTACAGACACCCTCAGTGCCCTATATCTCTCTTTTACAGACACCCTCAGTGCCCTATACCTCTCTTTTACAGACACCCTCAGTGCCCTATACCTCTCTTTTACAGACACCCTCAGTGCCCTATATCTCTCTTTTACAGACACCCTCAGTGCCCTATATCTCTCTTTTACAGACACCCTCAGTGCCCTATATCTCTCTTTTACAGACACCCTCAGTGCCCTATACCTCTCTTTTACAGACACCCTCAGTGCCCTATATCTCTCTTTTACAGACACCCTCAGTGCCCTATATCTCTCTTTTACAGACACCCTCAGTGCCCTATATCTCTCTTTTACAGACACCCTCAGTGCCCTATACCTCTCTTTTACAGACACCCTCAGTGCCCTATATCTCTCTTTTACAGACACCCTCAGTGCCCTATACCTCTCTTTTACAGACACCCTCAGTATCCTATACCTATATCTCTGTTATAGTTATACAACAGAATCAGATGCCCTGTCTCGCCCCTCATCTTTAAATAGTAAGACCAGTAGATGGGCGTGTCCTCTCGTGATTGGCAGAAATCAGACTCCGCCTCTCTCGGTTTTCCTTTAGCCACTGTGTGGCTTCTTAGCCCCACCCATTGACCAATGCGGCCCCTTCAGGCCCACCCAACAGCAAGCCCCGCCCAGCTGTCACGGACGCCCCTTTAGACCCGCTGCGCTGTCCCATTGGTCTCCGCCCCGCGCCTCTTGCTGTCCTCCCATAGGCAGTTCCAGGTTTGAGTGGCGTGCTTTTGCCCCGCCCCCCGCGCTGCCGCTTGTCAGGCTCCGGAGCGGTGCCAATTGAGCGATGGCGGCCAGTGCAGGACGGTCTCGGCTGCTGCTACTCTCCCGGAGCAGTGGGGGGCTGGCAGGCGGCTTCCCCGGGCTGGGTGGTGCCAGACATCGGCCGCACCGGACGGTGAGTCACTGGGTGGGGTGTGACGTGTGGTGCGAGAGAGTGTGAGGTGGGACAGGGAGGTTCCCGGTACTGACAACCGCACTGGGACTGCTCCGCATGCTGGGACCCGCTACTGACTGACAAGCACCGGTACCTGATACTGACTGAAACATATACCCAGTGCCACAAACTGTCCCGCGTCACTCTGGTACCTACTATTGACCTGAGCCAGCATCAGCCTGACTGTGGCATTTGCCCTGACTGCCTGACTGTGGCATTTGCCCTGACTGCCTGACTGTGGCATTTGCCCTGACTGCCTGACTGTGGCATTTGCCCTGACTGCCTGACTGTGGCATTTGCCCTGACTGCCTGACTGTGGCATTTGCCCTGACTGCCTGACTGTGGCATTTGCCCTGACTGCCTGACTGTGGCATTTGCCCTGACTGCCTGACTGTGGCATTTGCCCTGACTGCCTGACTGTGGCATTTGCCCTGACTGCCTGACTGTGGCATTTGCCCTGACTGCCTGACTGTGGCATTTGCCCTGACTGCCTGACTGTGGCATTTGCCCTGACTGCCTGACTGTGGCATTTGCCCTGACTGCCTGACTGTGGCATTTGCCCTGACTGCCTGACTGTGGCATTTGCCCTGACTGCCTGACTGTGGCATTTGCCCTGACTGCCTGACTGTGGCATTTGCCCTGACTGCCTGACTGTGGCATTTGCTCTGATTGCTCGACTGTGGCATTTGCTCTGATTGCTCGACTGTGGCATTTGCTCTGATTGCTCTGACTATGGCATTGCTCTGACTGTGGCATTGCCCTGACTGTGGCATTGCCCTGACTGCCTGACTGTGGCATTTGCTCTGACTGTGGCATTTGCTCTGACTGTGGCATTTGCTCTGGCTGCCTGACTGTGGCATTTGCTCTGACTGTGGCATTTGCTCTGGCTGCCTGACTGTGGCATTTGCTCTGACTGTGGCATTGCTCTGGCTGCCTGACTATGGCATTGCCCTGACTGTGGCATTGGCCTGACTGTGGCATCACCCTGACCTGGTCAATGATTTTCAGCTGGGGGCATGATTGTGCATCTGAGTTTTGTTGGAGACTAAACTGTGTAAACTTTAAAGTGTTTTGATGTCACAAAGTCTAGTACTGTCCTGAATCCTCTGATATATTTTATTCTGTGCATGAGTACTTAATATATCACATGCACAAAATGTGCTGTGTGGTGCCCATAGGCCAGGCTGTGCTGCCTTTGCTGTGGGGTGCCCATAGCCCAGGCTGTGCCGCCTTTGCTGTGGGGTGCCCATAGCCCAGGCTGTGCCGCCTTTGCTGTGGGGTGCCCATAGCCCAGGCTGTGCCGCCTTTGCTGTGGGGTGCCCATAGCCCAGGCTGTGCCGCCTTTGCTGTGGGGTGCCCATAGCCCAGGCTGTGCCGCCTTTGCTGTGGGGTGCCCATAGCCCAGGCTGTGCCGCCTTTGCTGTGGGGTGCCCATAGCCCAGGCTGTGCCGCCTTTGCTGTGGGGTGCCCATAGGCCAGGCTGTGCTGCCTTTGCTGTGGGGTGCCCATAGGCCAGGCTGTGCCGCCTTTGCTGTGGGGTGCCCATAGGCCAGGCTGTGCCGCCTTTGCTGTGGGGTGCCCATAGGCCAGGCTGTGCCGCCTTTGCTGTGAGGTGCCCATAGGCCAGGCTGTGCCGCCTTTGCTGTGGGGTGCCCATAGGCCAGGCTGTGCCGCCTTTGCTGTGGGGTGCCCATAGGCCAGGCTGTGCCGCCTTTGCTGTGGGGTGCCCATAGGCCAGGCTGTGCCGCCTTTGCTGTGGGGTGCCCATAGGCCAGGCTGTGCCGCCTTTGCTGTGGGGTGCCCATAGGCCAGGCTGTGCCGCCTTTGCTGTGGGGTGCCCATAGGCCAGGCTGTGCCGCCTTTGCTGTGGGGTGCCCATAGGCTCAGGCTGTGCCGCCTTTGCTGTGGGGTGCCCATGGCTCAGGCTGTGCCGCCTTTGCTGTGGGGTGCCCATGGCTCAGGCTGTGCCGCCTTTGCTGTGGGGGGCCTATGGCCCAGGCTGTACTGCCTCGCTGTGGGGGGCCTGCTCCCTTTTAATGTTACACACCTAAGTTGTTTGCCTTATCCACTGTACTGACTTGTGCTGTCGTATGGTAACTTATATCTGTACTGCACTCTCTTGATCCTCCTGCAGCTCCACTCCAGCTGTTCCTTCTACCTCTGATATCTCTGTCTCCTGACGGTTCTCACCCTCTCCACTTCATCCCCTATGCCTGTTCACTTTCTGCTTGTGTCACACCTGGCATTACCCATGGTGTATATGCTATGATAGTAAGCACCAAAACATACTGGGACACTTGTTCTGGGCAGTACTTGTTTTGCAAACTGAGGCGACAATAAAATAAAATCTTTTTAGTATCTTAGTTTAACCTTATGGGAGTGTTTAGTTTTGTAGACTCATGCATGGGAATAATGTATTTATAGGGATTGTATTATTTGGTTGCCTCACTTGACACTGCAGAATTGACTATACACATCCATAAGACATGAAGAAGCACTGGACTGAGAGAGAGAGCATGTGGGGCACTATAGAGAGAATGCAGTGTTCCCACTATAGACAGGAGAAGGGGCGTCCCTCAGAGGAAGAATGTAGCAGTGGCACAGATTGTGCAGGGAGTGCTGTGTGGTTACAGAGCTTGGAGTT